>NC_061122.1:140140647-140241404 GCF_002878395.1 Capsicum annuum | reverse complement strand
GGCTATGAGTCGTAAGGATAGACTATTACTATTAGTAAGCAGTCGTACTGTGACCAGTATGTAAATCTTATAATATTGATACTCAGTGGCTATGAGTGAAGACCATGAGTCGTAATATTTGAGTACAACTTGTGGTGAGGAGTCGTAATGATAACAAACTTAAGTACCCCAAAGATTAAAAGTTACTAGAGTGACTACGACTAGCAGAAAATACGAATCATAATATGACTATATAAGTCATCACCACTGAGGATGCAAGAGAGCTACGATAGCAGCCAACGAGTCACAAAGATACCAAACAACTATTGCCAGAGGTGTGACCACTGCCAACTTAATTTTCTATTACATTTTAATTAGGACTTATTTGTTATTTTGAGATATTATAAATACCCTAGGGTTATTTCATGATTATCTTGTGCATATTTGATAATTTTCGACAAAATTTCACATATTTTGATCAGTGATACAACTGTTCTAGGATTTTTAGTTTCATATTCTATTGGAGATTTTAAATTTTATTCTTTCATTATTGTGCTATTAATTATATGGCTTCTTTATTGATTATCATGGATTATTGCATAAGCATGAGCGACTAACTTTCTTGACTAGAGTTGTGGAAACCTTGGTGGATTAACTACGTAAAGGAAATAGAAGGTTCATCTACCCTATTGTAGCTGCGTGTATTGCAATCTTCTTCATATTAATATACCCCAAGGTACTGCAGAAACTTGGGAATCACCAGTATTTGAAAACATCCTCACGAGGGGGGTTTAAGATTGGGTAAAAGAGGTTACAATACTGATTCGAGGCTATCAACCCTCATATAATCAACTCGAGACTCAAAAAGTGAGAGTTGTACTGAGGTTTTAGATAAGGGACAACAAGGCGACATCCCGAGACTACAAAGTGAAAGGTGAGATTTATCAACACGCTCACAAGACGATTGATAATACATAGCTTGTCAACCTTACACGCAGAAGTAGTAGGTTAGATAGATCAAATATGAGAACTTATGAAGTTGAGAAGTCAGGAGGAACATAGTCCTAGTGTCAATCTTCCATTGATTACAAACTCTAGCATTAAAGTTCAGCTACTTGTTACTGGTGATTTCTAAATCCCCTCATTTACTTTTTCATACTGCTCATTGATTTTGTCAAGGTTAAGATAATGTACCGCGTCTTACCTGTGGGTTCGACCCCAACCTGAGATGGGTTACTATATTTAACGACGAGTGCAGCATACTTCTTTAGAAATTAGTTATTGGGCGACATCACTAGTTCAATAGGTTCAATCAATTAATGAGTGACTAAATCATGTAGGACATTTACCTTGGATTCACTCATGGTATTAATCAAGTTATGTACACCAATACCATTTTTTAGCTTCACAACTGTAAGATATATGTCGTGTAATTCTCTCCCCTGATTTATCTACCCATACAACCTCTGATCTTGATGAATCAACCTATAAAGGTGGGTGATAAACTATATATGCTAGCTTCTAGGACATATGTTGTGCCATTGATGCCTGGTCATCTTTCTCTATCAATTTTACTTATCACTGTTTACTCATTATCATGTATATTTTTAAGACTATTTTATAAACTCTTATCTACCAGTTGGAGTTGCAGACCCTTCTTTTTCGGCCTTATACCACAATAAAAATCATTACTAAGTGATTATGCAGTAGATTCATTTTGACCCTACACTTTACTAAAATTTTGGTGGTGGTTGTACATAGTCTTCTTCTTAGGTAATTTTTGAAAATTAGCATCCCCTATACCCTTTTCTTCTTTACAAATCTTCAAAATATCCCTTCGTAGTTATTCTACAAACATTATTTCCTCCTTCTCTACTTGTTATGCTTCCACTTTGTCACTCCATCTTAGCTTGGTGAAACTCTTATGAACCCATCTTTTAATGTCACTAATCTTTTGTTTCCCTTTTAGTGAATTTCTAACTAATTCCTTCTTTTGTATTACGGACTCTTCATCTGTGTCACTAACCTCTTCCAAAAGATTGTTAAATTTGTTCGACATGAATTTTTCCTCCTTTGAAGGGCTTTTACTTAACTTGTTTACATCTTTCTTTTTCGCTGCAACATTTTTCTCATGTCTGATAATATCCCAAGTATCCAGATCTTCTATAACCTTGCCACTAGACAAAACCCCTGAGGAGAAAAAGACATTAGTAGTTGCAATAACTTCTTCCTCCTTTTGGCACTCAAATTTATCTTCATGTTGGTCATCATTATGTTTCCAATTTGAATTTAATCTTCTACACCCCTATTCATTATAACCTTGTAATTTACACACCTTCAATATTTTGGTAGAGAATCATATTGTATTCTAATATTTGTTGTATGTTTTGCTCCTGTAACATCATCAACAATGACCATACGTATAATATATGGTAGTTTTGAAGCAAGTTTACCTGCACTTTAACCCTTGCACAATTTGATTAGGTTTTGTAAATGGTGGCAGCATCCAGGTGGAGTGGTTTCCTAACAGCAAACACCAATGTAAATAATTATTCTTTGCCAAAATAAGCGGGTACTAAATAGGGAAAAAGAAACCCAAGTTATCGCTAGTATGGTCTCTTCATAGATTTTGAATTTTGAATCATATCTGAGAGGGCTCATTGGAAATAAAATTCCATCCTATCTTTTAATGTTGTAAATGTTTTTCGATATAAAATTAACAAAATCCTTTAGAAGAACACATCTAATTAGTATATGTCAATATCTCAATAGGCCTATTTTACAGTATCCTTTTATTCCAAATTGTATAGGCAAGTTCCTATACAAATCCTCTAGGTCTGGCCAAACTTGTGCAAACTTACCAATAATTATGTCTACAATAATTCTAATTTAGTCATCCTCAACTTCAGCTTCATTCCACTCCATAATACGAATTCCATTATCATATGAGACTGGTATTAGGTCTATATTCGTAGGCACAACAAATTTAGAATCTAGTACCTTATAATTAAAATCCTTACCATAATCTAAAGGTTTTGATGAAATATCAGTATGGACATTGGATTTTGGTGATGAGGATAATGGTTCTATTAATGAAGGGAATCGAGATAAAGATTTTGGATCTTGACCAGCTGCAAAGCTGGCTGGCCAGAGACCAGGTCGTCCATAATTAATTAGTTTGAGATTAGGGTTTGCATAATCTTAGGAGCGAGGAAAAATTTATTGAGTGCATAATATTTTGTATGTTAAATTAAAATAATTTAAGTTGAGGGTGGCTACTATAAAGGCTCTACAGAACCTCTATTTTAGCCCTGGTTCAATTTAGGATATTGTACACTTCAACTCAGGCAAATTGACTAAGTTTAGGATGGCCTTGTTTAAGAAGTGAAAAGAATAAATGAAGTATAAAAAGAAGAGATAGATACTAAAAGAGAGATATGTGTGTGGTTTGTGTAAAATAGAAAAGAGAAGAGTCAAAAAAGAGAAACTTTGAAAAAGAGATGTACTCGTAGGAGCGAACAAATAAAGAAGAATGAGAATATGGATAGACTTAAGTAAAGTAGAAATTCTTTAGTGCCAAGAAAGGTTTAGTCACAAATTTAACTAGAATCAAATGTACCATACCTATACCCTAGACTATGTTACAAGCGAAAAATATCCTAGAGTGATCCTAGTCTAACAATCCATAAACTAATGCATAGAAAATAAGGACAAACCTATGATATTGTTTGTGAATTACTTAACTTTATTATGATAGAGAGAGATTTGAATTCAGTCCCAAATTAACTTGATCTTGTATGTGTAGGACTTTTTATTGTGAGGGCGTATGGATAACACTGTTAACTGATGAATAGTCCATGCATGTTAGTTTTGTTTAACACTAATGGGGTTAAGTATAATTGTCTTAGTGTTCCTTAACCTCCTAATTCGATATAGTGTGGTGTTGCATAGTTTCTTGGGGATAAACAAATGTTCTAAATTAAGAGTGTTGATATGCTAGTATTTTGGTGTCATATTTGAGGCTTTCAACTATGCTAATTGTAAGTTTTTTAGCAACTCTTTTTATATTTAATCATTTTTAATTCTTGTATGCAGAACAAGATAACACGATAGCAAACAAGAGAAATTAAGTTAAAAAAATGAGCGGCGGCCAAGTTGACAAGGTGCTAACCTTGTGATGGCCCACCAACTATCTCGTCAACCCTAAACAGAATGTCATGTAACAAAAGCTAAGTTGATTGCCAAAGTGATGAGTCGTGAACTAGTTGACAAGTTATCAACTAAGGCATTAAACCTAAGCAAACAGAGCATAACATGAAGGCAAGTGATAGCCCTGGTGGCAAGACGTCAACCTTATAACAGGCTATCAACTTTGTCGTCACGTGCGAGGCAGGCAACTCTAAGTTTTATTTGAATTCCAAATTTTCCTAGACTATAAATAGTTGCTATTAGGAATTTTTGGAGTATCTCATATTAGGGAGAAAAAAATACTCTTTATTCTTTTAATTCTCTTGGATTTTTAGCATATTATTCTATTTTGAAAGACGATTTGATTATTGAATTCATCTATTGCAATCTTTATCAATAATTTCTATTATTTTATTTTGTTTTAAGGCTATTAGAAGCTAAAACTCCACAACTATGATTGTTTGATCCATGGAGAATTAATATATTTTGAGTTGTCTAATGGTATAAATTCGATTATTGCTTAAGTGTGTATCATCGAATATTTTGTTTTAAATAAATTTGAATGGTTGCAAACAATTAAAACATGCCTTAGGGTTAACTTACTTCAAAAAGACATTAAAACTAGGAAAAGATGCGAGAATGAGGATTTAGAATGCTCAATTTTCATCTAATGGACAATGTTGTAGCAAGATTAGCCAACATAGGGAAATTATTAAGTTTTGTAATCTCATCACTTGTAGCTCAAGAGAATTCGAGTTAAAATTATCTAAATAGGTAGAGAAACATTTCGATGTAGGCGAAGAAATCAATAGCCTTGCATGTTTTGCACTAGAAGAATTTACTATCGTTAATCACCTGGTGGTGTTATGAAGTCGTAGTGACCGCAAACTTAGTTCTTTTTATTATTTGCACAATCTATAAAATTATGATATTTGTTATTTAACACAATTGCAAACTAGTAACGAACTTCTATAACAAAATCCCTTAATAGAAATAATTGACTAGAAGTCCATTTAATCGCATAAGGCTTAGATCAAATCTTATTCCCTGTGTGATTCGGTCCTGACCTATTTGGGATATATAATTGACAATGATCGTGTTATACTTCTAAAAGAGGTCTTATTTAGGGGTATCAGGGGCCACATGTGCAGATACATATTTTCCTATCTCTTTTTGTTACATTAGCTTAAATGAATATAAATATTAATATCATATTAAAGTCTATTAAGCTGCTTATTTGATTTCTTTATATAATTTATCACTTTTCAATTCATTTTTGCTCCAGATCTCTTCATCCTCACACCGTTTTAATCTAGCACATGAAAAATATAATGTAAAACACCATACAATATAATATGTACTTAAAAGATAAAAGTACAAAAATATGAGGCAAGTAATGATTTTATATATATATATATAATCAAAACAATCTACTTTGATGATTTTTATAACAATGACAAGAGGATATATATTCCTAACAAATGCATAACAAAAACGCTCTCATAGAATCGATCATATTTATCCTGTATGAATTTATGTAAGAGAATTCAAAAGGAGAATTTATTTTTCTTAGCATGATGAAACTTGAGAACTCCCTTACATATGGGTGAAAGATGTTGGAAAAAATAGTTTTTGCGCCTAGCACATCCATAAGCATTGCTAGCTAATTAGACAAACATTAATTAGCTCAACTATTAATCCTAACACGGTCTATTTATATACCATCATGGTTGTTGGAACACACATATTAAAAACCTAGAAAAGACTAGGGATAGATTTAATTATTTGCATATTAAGGGAATTTTTATATTGTGGATAAAAGAAATTCACCAGCTTTCTGAGGATTTTCAGTGATCCATAATATGAGTCGTGGTTGCTGCAGATCTATTTCTTTGAAGAAAAATTCATAAATCTCCTAAACTAGTATTTATAATTCAAATACTATATATAGATGGATAAATAATTTTCTTATGACGTTTCTAGTAACTGCAATATATTTTTTATTACAATTACAAAGACATCATCTGCTTGCGTTCCACCATGTTTTCTAGATTTGCTAGGTTTTTTTTCCTCATCAAAAGGGATTTACTTTACTGCAAAGACATGAGAGTTTTTCTTATGTAATTATTTTTTCCCACATCATCTCCTTCTTAGCAAATCAAAAAAGAAGGAAAAAAAAATTAATATTAATAGTATTATGCTCATTTTTTTAAGCGAAATTATCACTATCCGAACCAGGGCTTGACCGTGACGGGTATCTAAAGTCCCACGTGGATCGGAGATCACCCCCTTCACCTAACCTAACCAACATATCAACCACAAGTGTTGGATGAATTCCGAACATATAGCAACATAGCAAAACATAAGTTTAATAATAACTCATAAGGTATCTAAGTCAATCCACCAAACAACATACTAAACCATCACACCCAAGTCCACAGTAATTCAAAAAACCTCTACAAAACTAAAGTCAATAATATGTCGGGACATGCCCCCGACAATAGTCAAAAACAATTTATAAACCAAGTCTAAAACAATGAGTGAAAGACCATGAAATAAATGTCTTCCTAAGTATGGAAGCTCACCACGTCAATGTCGATCTCACGAATTGCTGGATTACCTGGTCACGGTGTAGAAAAATAACAAGAAGATCTGGTCCCTCTATCGCATGGGGATACAATGTCCGGAGACGGTTAGCAGTTGGAAAGCTAATATGTATCTTACGGATAGACAAATAAAATAATGACATTGTGTAGTACAAGGTCAAACAAATATATAGAATCAAAATCATGTATATACATAGTGCCAGGATAGAGGACAAAGCCTAGCATGAACTTTGAATACATTAATCTGGGTTGTGTAGCATAACCATCATAAAACAAGGCACCTACGGGCTATATGGGTCCAGCTCTCCACTAGCTGGAAGGGCCCCAGTGCATGTAGCCACACGAACCAGAGAATATCTATATCTGTATATGCCATTATAGGGGACTTGAATCTCCTGGCATAATTAGGATGACGTAGAACCAACGTATACAACATGGGGGACTCGAACCTCTTATTCATATAACCATTTGAGGGATTCGAACCTCCCGGTCATATAGACACCCGCACCAACTAGCACAGTTTTCAGTGTTAGTCCTTTGCACTCCACTTTCACAGACTGGCTACACATCCTATTTTAAAGCCCAATTAAAACATTCTTACCACATACACACAACTATTAGTTTAATTATTTACCAAAGGCATCCCGTCGGTATCGTCATACCAACCCCACTTGCAAGAGAATAACATGCCATAATCGTTATTGTTTGACTTTGGGACTCGAACCCATTTTCTATACAAAATCATCAATTTAATTCAACATTTAAGGACTCGAACACATTTAAACCACTAAGGTTATAATTCAAATCGACATATGGCCAACAAAGACTTCATGAAACCTTTTATCAACCATTTACATTATTAGGACAATACCTTAGTTCAAACCACATTTTAATTCACTTTATGGTCATCAATACCTTTACAAAATTGTTTATCTTTCATTGGCATTCTTATACCAAGCATTAGTTTAAAATCCGATTCATCGTGTGACTAGTTTGTTCTCTTAGACATTTTAACAAACACATTGAGGGCATACCATTACAAAGACCAAAACCAAGGTAAAAACCATCAAGTTTAGGGTTACCCATGACCCAATTGTTAATCCACAATTACCAAGCCCTCACATGTTCAAACCATCACCAAAACCATGTATAAACACAATTTAAACCAAGAGTAACAATACTCGGCCGTATACAACAAAACCCGCAACATTGGTTTTTGAAATCACCATTAATGAATCATAATCAATGTTTAAAACACATTATATTTGAGAACTAACAATGAGGGAAGAGTCACATGCCTTTTTCATGAAGATTCATGAAAAGAACTCAACTCTTGAGCCTCTAGATGGACACCTTGTAGAAACCCTAGCCCAATCTCCAAGAGAGAGTTTAGAGAGGATTTTAAGAGTGTTTTGCTACTTAGGCTAAAATTTGTTTTAATACGTGGGGTCTTAAGGGTTTTAGGGTAGGATATGTCTAAAATACCCTCAGCTTAAAAGCTGAAAATGTTCGCTGGAGGGTACAGTTTGCCCCTTTCACTCGTACTCATATCATATGAGTGGTGCCCTTCACTCGTATGTTGATCAGAATATTGGACATCGTAATCTATCCAGCATACGACTCCTTAGCATCAATCGTACCCTACCATACGACTAGTAACTACTCAAATTATACCCTAGGTAAAATGTCAAGTCTAGACACTAAACAACATACGGTTTGGACCTTTCTACTTGTATGCTAACATACGACTAGTATGATGCCTTCTCATACCAAGAACTGAATTTGGCCAATGTGACAGTGTCCAACATATGACTAGGATCCTTGACCCGTACCCACACCTTATGAGTGGTTTGGAGAGTCGTATGATACACAGAATGCCCAAGACTCGGGAAATTTTACATGGGCCAAAGTTTGGGTGTTTCATTCTCCCCCCTTAGGATCATTCATGCTCAAATAATGGGACGAGGCACTACAAACATGATTAAACTTCAAACATCTCTACTCTTACCTTTAAGACAAAACAAAACATCAACGAATCTACAATTTATTTTTAACAAGACATAAAGCAAAGATGTCACGAACAACATATAACTCAAGCACAATTTTCTGGGATCGGTAATAGGAATAGATACTTGGACTTTATGTCCTCCTCAGCTAACCAAGTAGCTTCTTAGGACTTTTGGTTCTGCCATAGAACCTTCACCAAAGCCATATCTTTCATTCGCAACCGGCGAACTTGGCAATCCAAGATCTTTACCGGGACCTCCTCATAGGACAAAGAAGCCAACATACCAATGTCCTCCAAAGGAACAATCAATGAAGGATCACCCACATATTTTCACAATATGGACAGATAGAATAACGAATGAATAAAACTCATGCTAGATGACAAATCCAACTCTTATACAACACTATCAATCTATCTCAAAACCATATATGGGCCAATATACCGGGGACTAAGTTTTTCCTTCTTCCCAAACCGCATCACTTCCTTCATGGGAGATACCTTCAAGAATACCCAATCTCCAACCTAGAACTCCTACTCTCTTCGCCTCACATTCGTATAGGACTTTTGACGACTATGGGTAGTCTTAAGCCTATCCCGAATTAACTTCACCTTTTCTATAGCTTGATGAACCAAATCTGGGCCAAACATTCCGCTTCACCATCCTCGAACCACCCAATAAGAGACCTACATATCCTACCATACATTTACTCAAATGGGGTCATACCAATGCTAGAATGGTAACTATTGTTATAAGCAAATACAATCAATAGAAAATCATCAAACTAACTACCACCATAATCAATCACACAAGCTCGCAACATATCTTCCAAAGTTTGAATGGTCCTTTCGACTTGACCATATAACTGTGGGTGAAAAGTCATACTAAGACTCAACTTAGTCCCCAAACCACGCTGAAAAAAATGTCAGAAATGCAATGAGAATTGGTTAACACGATCAGAGATAATCGAGACAAGTGCACCATGCAACTTTATAACCTCTTAAAGATACAACTTTGCATAATCTTCAACAGAAAAAGTAGTCCTCACGGGCAAGGAGCGAGAGAACTTAGTTATCCTATCCATGTTGACCCAAATAGAGTCACACTGATTCTGCGACTACGGAAGGCCAGTAACAAAATTCATATTAATTATCTCCATTTCCACACAGGTAATTCAATCTCTTAAAGCAACCCATCGAGCCTTAAGTGATCCACCTTCACTTATTGATATACCATATGCTTAGCCACAAAGTCGGCCACATCATGTTTTATGTTATTCCACCAATACATCTCCCTGAGATCATGATACATTTTTGTTGAACTGAGATAAACCATATACCATGACTCATAGGCCTCAACCAAAATCCTGCCTCGCAAGCCATCCACATCCAAAAAATACAACCTCCCTTGGCACCTCAAGATACAATCTTTATCGATATCAAAAACCTACACCTTTTGCCTACCTGAATCATCCTTGATTTTTATCAAAAGAGGATCTAACACCTACTTTTCTTTTAGTTTCTACCCAAAGAGATAACAGTGCTAGCTGCTGCACTAACACACCACCATACTTAGAGTCAAAGAGATGAACTCAAAGGTTAGCCAAACGGTGAATATCCTTGACCAACTCCCGCTTATCCTTAACCACATGAGATAAGCTATCTATGGACAACCTACTAAGAGCATCAGCAATCACATTAGCTTTACTTGGATGGTAATGAAGACTCATATCATAGTCCTTGAGAAACTCAGACCATCTCTTTTGCCTGAGGTTAAGCTCTTTCTGAGTGAACACATACTGTAGGCTCTTATGATAAAAAAAATATCAATATGAAGCCAAATTTTCAATGCAAATAACACCACTAATAATTTCAAATCATGAGTCGGGTAGTTTCTCTTATAACCTCTAACTATCTAACGACATAGGAAACCAACTTACCATGTTGCATCAACACACATCCCAAACTAACTCGGGACGCATTACAATAGACCACGAAAACCTGAGTACCCTTAGGTAGGGTCAAGACCAGAGCGAAATTCAATTTATCCTTTAGCTTCAAACTGCCTTCACAAGCATCAGACCACAAGAATTTCACTTTATTCTGAGACAATTTCATCAATAGAGCAGCAATAGAAGAAAAACTCTCCACGAACCTCCTATAATACCCAGCTAAACCTAAGAAGCTCCAAATATCGATTGGAGTCGTAGGCCTAAGACACTTTTTAACCACAAAAACTTTCTGAGGATCCATCATAATCCCTTCGTTAGACATAACATGACCCAAAAAAGTTACGACATTTAACCAGAATTTATATTTCGAGAACTTAGCATAGAATTACTGATCTTTCAAGGTTTGCAACACAAGATAGAGGTGATTGGATCTAACTCACTCTTAGAGTACACTAAGATGTCATCAATGAAGACAATGATGAACAAATCTAGAAACTGACGGAAGACCCATTCATCAAATCCATGAATATCGCAGGGGCATTGGTCAAATCAAACAACATCACTAGGAACTCAAAATGCCCATACCGGGTACAAAAAGCTGTCTTAGGGATATCCACCTCCTGAATCTTTAATAATGATACCTAGACTGAAGATCGATGTTAATAAAGAATTTGGTACCCTAAAGCTAATCAAAGAGATCATCAATTCTCAGAAGAGGATACTTGTTCTTTTCCATCACCTTGTTCAATTACAAGTAACCAATACACATCCGAAGGGAACTATCCTTCTTACGCATAAACAACGTCGGTGCAACTCATGGGACACACTAGGACGGATGAAACCCTTGTTTAAGAGATTCTTTAGTGGCTCCTTGAGTTCTTTCAACTTGGTCAGAGCTATTCTATACGGGGGAATAGAAATTGGAAAAGTAGGCGAAATGAGATTAATACCAAAATCAATCTCCTTATCAGGAGGGATATTGGGAAGGTCATCAGGAAAGACCTAGGGAAACTCATTTACCACATGAAGTAAATACATGGAAAGACCTTCTGAATTAGAATCTTTAGCTCAGACCAGATGATAAATACACACCTAGGAAATTAATCTCCAAGCTCTAAGATATGATATAAACCTTTTCTTAGGATCAAGGGAACCACCCTCTCACTCAATGTTAGCTCATTAGAGAAATTAAACACAACCTTACGAGTTCGAAAATCTAAGGTAGCATAGCACAAGAGCAACCAGTCCATCCCCAGAATAATATCAAAATCAACTATATCTAACTTTATTAAGTCAACTAGAGTTTCTCTACTACCAACAACTGCCACACCCTCTATAGACTCTTCTAACAACCACTAAATTTTTTACTAGGGTAGAAATAAAAAAAGGGTTCAACAAATACTCAGGACCAAAACCAAAATGTACAGCTACAAATGGGGTCATATAAAAGAGAGAGGACCCCAGATCAAGTAAACAGTACACATCATGGGAAAAAAGTTTCAATATACCAGTAACAACATCCGGAGATGCCTCAGACTCCTGACGAGTAATGAGAGCATAAAGATGGTTTCAACCAGCGATGAAGCCAGAGGTAGCACCCTTTGATACTGGAGCTAAAAAAGAGGCAACATGAACTTTTTTTGCCCAGAAGCAACTCTAGAGGGACAATCCCACTGCATATGACCAATCTGACCACAAATGAAACATCAGTTCCTCCCTTTCTCACACTGACCATGATGATGTTGACCACAAAATCTGCAAAGAGAGTAGGATAGTGCTGATTGGGCTCCATTGGCCTTAGATTAGGCACTTTGTGCTCTAGAAGCATCACCACCCTAAAAATATCTATCTCCCAACGGCTTTGGGTAGGGAGGACTAGTCGTAGAATAGGAGTTAGGACTCTTCCAACTCTTTATCTTAGGCCACTTTCCACTTAGCTAATGACCCCCACTCTATTCTTTAATCAAGACTTTTTACCCTGCCTCTCACCAATCTCAGTCTATTTCTTCTTCTCCTCTTTGACCTATTATATATACACAACCAATCTAGAGATGTCCATGTCTTTGATCACAAGGTAGCCTTACTCTCAAGGATCAACTCATAAGATAATCCCGAAGCAAACTTTCTCATTTGGGCCCTCATATTAGATACCAATTATATCGGGATAATTGATGGAATTTTAAGGTATATTCCTTGATTGTCATCCTTCGTTACTTCAAGTTAATAAATTCTTCCATTTTAGCTTCCCTCAACTCCTGAGGAAAGAAGCGGTCCAGAAACGTACTAGAAAAATTATCTCATATAATCGAATTAGCATCCTCATCTTTCGAATGCTCTCATTCCTCATACCATTGGTACGCCATATCTTTCAATTGGTAGGCAGCAAACTCAACACCTTCCACCTTTGAAGCATGCATAACCCAAAAGATCTTCTCCATCTCATTAATGAAGATTTGAGGATCCTCCTCAACCTTTGTACTTGTAAACATCGGGGGATACAAAGTCATGAATTGACCAACTCTAGTGGCCTCAGCTGAACCCATAGAAACACTAGCAGAACCAGACTGTTGTGACTAAGATGTCACTAACTGAGTCAACAAGGTAATAGAACAATAAAACTTAATATTTGTAACCTCCCCGGGAGGTGACTGAGTATGGGATCACCCTCAAGAGCAGGATTCGTGAGGACAGGTGAAACCCCGCGAGGACAATCCAATGCAGTAACCCTTGATTAGGTTTGGACCCCGGAAGTTGGATGAGCTCCATTCGCATTGTCCTCCAATGGGACAGAAGAGTTTACATGAACATCTGATCTTCTTGGAGGCATGATCTGAAAGACGAGCAAATGGAAAATCAGAAGAATCTAAGACCTTAGACTTTATAGCTCGAAAATAAGACAACAAGAAAGGAAAATATTTCTAAATATCTCATAGCCTCTCTCTTATAAGTGTGGTGCACTACACACCCATAAAAGAGACTCTACTTGACACGGCTTTATGGATACCCAAATGACCATGAACCTAGGCTCTGATACTAACTTTGTCACGGCCCAAACCAGGGCCTGTCCATGACGGGTATCTCAAGTCTCACATGGACTGGAGATCACCACTTCACCTAACTTAACCAACATATCAACCACAAGTGTTGGATGAATTCTAAACACATAACAAGATAGCGGAAAGTAAGTCTAATAATAACGCATAAGGTATCTAAGTCAATCCACCAAACAACATACTAAACCATTACACCCAAGTCCACAATAATCCACAAAGCCTCTACAAAACCAAATTCAATAACATGTCGGGACATACCCCCAATAATAGCCAAAAATAATGTTTAAACCAAGTCTAAGGTAAAGAGTAAAATACCATGAAATGAATGCCTTTCGAAGTATGAAAGCTCACCACTTCAATGTCGATCTCACGAACCGCTAGATCACCTGGTCACTGCATAGGAAAAAAAGAAGAAGCTTTGGTCCGGTATCACATGGGGATACAACATCCAAAGATGAGTAGTAGTTAGAGCGCTAACATGTAACTCAGGGATAGAGAAATAAAATAATGTCATTATGTAGTACCCAGTCAAACCATCATATGCAATCAAAATCATGTGTGTGTATATAAATATATATATATATATATAGTGCTGGGATAGGGGACAAGGCTTAGCACGAACTTTGAAAATATTAACCTGGGTTGTGTAGTATAACCGTCATAAAATAAGGTACATACAGGCTATATAGGTCCAGTTCTACCCTAGCTGGAAGGGCCCTAGTGCGTATAGCCACACGAACTAGAGAATATTCATATCCATATATGCCATTATGGGGGACTCGAACCTCCGACATAATTAAGGTGACGTAGCACTAATATATATAACATGGGTGACTCGAACTTCCCATTTATATATCCATTCGGAGACTCAAACCTCCCAATCATATAGACAACCGCACTGGCTAGCGCAGTTTCTAGTGTTAGTCCTTCGGACTCCACTTTCACGGCCCCGCTACACATCCTGCTTTAAAGCTCAATCAAAACATTCTTTACACATACACACAACCATTGGTCTAATTAATTACCAAAGGCATCCCGTTGGTATCGTCATACCAATCCCATTTGCAAGCGTATAACATGCCATAACCGTTATCTTGGGACTCGAACCCATTATCTATACAAAATCATCAATTCACTTTAATATTTAGGGACTCGAGCCCATTTAGCCATTTAAACTGCTAAGGTTATAATTCAAATCAACATATGGCCAACAAGAACTTCATGAAACCTTTTACTAACCATTTACGTTATTAGGCCAAGGCCTTAGTTCAAAACACATTTCAGTTCAATTTATGGTCATCAAGACCTTTACGAAATCATTTATCCTTCTTTAGCATTCTTATATCAAGCATTAGTTCAAAACCCAATTCATTATATGACTAGTTTGTTCTCTTAGACATTTTCACAAACACATTGAGGGCATACTATTATAAAGACCAAAACCAAGGTAAAAACCATCAAGTTTAGGGTTACCCTCAACCCATTTGTTAAGCCACAATTACCAAGCACTCACATGTGCAAACCATTACCAAAACCATGTATGAACACAATTTAAACCAAGAGTAAATAATACTCTATCATATGCAACAAAACCCTCAACATTGGTTTTTAAAACCATCATTAATGAATCATAATCAATGTTTAAAACACATGATATTTGAGAACTAACAAAGGGAAGAGTCACATGCCTTTTTCACGAAGATTCATGGAAAGAACTTGACTCTTGAGCCTTTAGATGGACACTTTGCAGAAACCCTAGCCCAATCTTTAAGAGAGAGTTTAGAGAGGATTTTTAGAGTGTTTTGATCCTTCAAAGTGTGTTATGAGAGGCTAAAATATGTTTTAAAACGGGGGGTCTTAAGAGTTTTGGGGTGGAAAATGTCTATAATGCTCTCAGCTTAAAAATTAAAAAATATGCACAGAAGGATACAGTTTGCCCCTTCCACTCATACCCACATCATACGAGTGGTACCCTTCACTTGTATGTTGATCAAAATGACAGAGAAAATACGTTTATAGTTGAATTTATGTCCACAGACAATAACATTTGTTCACTTAGATTAATTGAATCAAAATTTAGTCAATTATAGTAGACCGATCACTTCATGTTTCATGTAATCAACTTATGCTTGATAGTAATTAATAATTTCTATTATTCTGATGTCTCAAATAGTGAAAAAAAAAATGTTCATTAATTTGCATGTGACCTTCTTAAAGTAATTTATAAATTCGATGAAACAAATTAAATGAGAAAATTTAAGTTTTCACGAGCTTTATTTTAATAGTCACACTTAGGGATGCTTATCGGTTGGATCGGTTGGATAATTATACTTAGCGGTTCGACTTATTGGTTATCAGTTTTTAAATATACTAATCCGCTAGCCACCCAATAAGATAACAATTGGTTTGGTATCGGATTAGCAATTAATGAACGGTTATCGGATGGTGTAAGGGATAAATTTAAGAGAGAATGAAATATTGAGCGATTATTGTTAGTTCCTCCATTTCTTCACCGACTAAGTTGTTTGTATACTATGATTGATCTACTTATCAATCTTTTAGACTTCTTGACTTTTGTTCGTGTAATTATTTAATAGGTTAACATCAAATCAAATAAGTTTTTTCTTCTAGACCTAAAATGTATGTAGAAACATTTTTAATTACTGGATTGACAGAAAAAAATTAAAACTTTAATATTATTTGAATTTTTATGTTTTATATCAAACTTTGTGAAGGACACATTTGGGTTGTTTCATTTTTATTGCGGTCCTTTGTGTTGTCAAGAATAATTTATGTTTTAGTTTAAGAATTAATTTTAGATTTTCTTTACAGTTTAGGGAGTCTGACTGCACTTTATGGTTAGATGTCACAAGAAATTAAACTAAGAAGCGAATAGAATAATAAATGGAGTTTTATATGTTGGATTGATAAAAGATACTTATATATCTAAGGGTAAAAATATAATTATAATAATTTTTAATGGGTTAACGGTTTACCCGATAAGAAAATTGAGTAATCCATCCTCGCACCAATAAGCCATTAATTATAAAATTTTGATCCGTTCTCCAATCATTAATCCGATAACCCATTACCAATTAGTCAATAAACTAATTTTGCGGTTGGATTAATGGTTACGGTTTGATTTTGAACAGCCCTAGTTGCACTAATAAGGTGGGTTTTAAATGCATAAAATATTAACTACTCTAACTAAAGTTAACGGTCAATGGTACCATACTGAAACATACTTTGCTTTATTTTTATAGTTGCACTAATAAGGTGAGTTTTAGTGCCTGAACAAACATATTTTAGTTATCCTATTCAGTTTTTTTATAGCTTAAAAAAAAATTAACGAAATTGTTATATTGATCCTACATGATTCATATACCAAATAAAATTTGCATGTTGAACCCGTGCTAACTTTTCCATCTAGTGGCACTATATTAGTGTGTGAATACACAATGATGATCTTGTTACTTTAAAAAAATGAGAGAAATGATTTTCTAATCTTTTATAATTTTTTTTATTTCATTTATTTTATGAGTGATCTTCAATTTTCTATCTATGAGATGTTCATTTTACAGCTAAGAGATCTAAAAAAATTATTTACTTTTATTTAAACTATAAGAAAATAAAAAATTTCATTTACTCGTGAAAAACCTTTGAAAAATTAAAACAATTTTATCTATGTATTAAGTAGGGTTGCTTATCGGTTGGATCGGTTGGATAATTATACTTAACGGTTCGGCTTATTGGTTATCAGTTTTTAAATATACTAATCCGCTAGCCACCCAATAAGATAACGGTTGGTTCAATATCGAATTAGCAATTAACGGACGGTTATCGGATGGTGTAATGGATAAATTTAAGAGATAATGAAATATCGAGCGATTATTGATAGTTCCTCCGTTTCTTCGCCGACTAAGTTATTTGTATACTATGATTAATCTATTTATCAATCTTTAGGCTTCTTGAATTTTGTTCGTGTAGTTATTTAATAGGTTAACACATCAAATCAAATAAGAATTTTCTTCTAGACCTAAAACGTATGTAGAAATATTTTTAATTACTAGATTGACAGAAAAAAATAAAAATTTAATATTATTTGAATTTTTATATTTTGTATCAAACTTTGTGAAGGACAAATTTGGGTTGTTTCATTTTTATTGCAATTTGTGTTGTCGAGAATAATTTATGTTTTGGTTTAAGAATTAATTTCAGATTTTCTTTACATTTTAAGGAGTCTGACTGCACTTTATGGTTAAATGTTATAAGAAGTGACATGTTATTTTCTAAACTAAGAAGTGAATAGAATAATAAATGAAGTTTTATATGTTGGATTGATAAAAGATACTTATATATCTAGGGTAAAAATATAATTATAATAATTTTTAATGGGTTAACGGTTTACCCGATAAGAAAATTGAATAATCTATTCGTGCACCAATAAATCATTAATTATAAAATTTTTATCGATTTTTCAACCATTAATCCGATAACCCATTATCAATAAATTAATTTTACAGTTGAATTAATGGTTACGGTTCGATTTGAACAGCCTAGTATTAAGGAGCTTCCCCTTTTTTTTTTTTGGGTTATAAATTAGAGAGAAAAAAAGGACTAGGTTGGATCTGTGCGTTAATAATCTACTTACTTTTATGCCTTGTGCGTAAAAATAGGTTCTTCCCTACCACTCCCCGCCGTTGGATCTGTGTGTGAATTAATCACTGTCAAAAGCACATAGGCGCAGAAAAGCCATTAAATCGAAGCATCCATTTTCCGCCAAATACAAACTCCTCCCTCCTTTCTCAAACGATACTGAACATAAGCAACAAAATAATCTCTGTTTGATCAACCATAAAGTTAGGGTTCTGGAACAGTGAGAATGGCGGAGCCAGCAAGTTCAGGAGGTGGCGGAAGCCATGAGAGTGGGGGCGACCCAAGTCCTCAGTCCAATTTGCGAGAACAGGAAAGGTACCTACCGATCGCTAATATTGGACGTATTATGAAGAAGGCATTGCCTGCTAATGGAAAGATCGCTAAGGATTCTAAGGACACTGTTCAGGAATGTGTATCTGAGTTCATTAGTTTTATCACTAGCGAGTAAGCTTGGTTTTTCTCTTTATTCAATTCCTGTATATTAGGTAACTCCTCTAATTATTCAGTCTCCTATTCTATATGCTGAAACAGAGGAATGCGAATTTTATAGTATGTCTAAATAATAAAGATCGCTATG
The DNA here is from genome assembly GCF_002878395.1 of Capsicum annuum. NCBI lineage: Eukaryota > Viridiplantae > Streptophyta > Magnoliopsida > Solanales > Solanaceae > Capsicum > Capsicum annuum. The sequence continues at coordinate 140,222,388 of NC_061122.1, read as the reverse complement.
TCAACTGAGGTTTTGTGGCATTGTACTAGGTAAGTTTCCAACTCTAAACTGTTTTTAGAGGTCTATACAATCTGGGTAATTTCTCATTTCAAGAAATATTATTGGAATTCCTTGTACTGGATTTTTTTCTATGTTTATGTATATGTAAATAGATAACTACGTCTATACCTCTTTAGCCCAACAGTCTTTTAGAGTTGCAACGTTTTGTGGTGTTTCTCCTATTTTTTTTTCCGAAATTTTATGTACTTGACAAAGATAGCCTTTTGAAAGTTCTCCTTTAAGAACATCAATAGGATGTCTTTTTGGTGTTCTTTCCATAGAACTTAACAAAGGAGGAGGGAAGGTAATAGTTTACTGCAATGAAATCTGGTTATGACTCTTCCATGAGTTACCTGACAACCAAAGATCCCCACTGGTAATTGCATCCCACTCTTCCCTGACAGCTGTCGTTACTTTTTTTGCTGTTCCTGCCCGCCACCTCCTTAATGATTAGCAATAGCAGCTGATTGATCATGGCATTTATGAGGTAGGAGAATCACGGACATGTGGTCACCGTTTGGTCCTTAAGGGGAAAAAGAACACAGCGAACGATGTGTTGACAGTTAGTAGACAAGGGAATCATAAATGCATGGTGTCCTTAATGGGGTAAGTATCTTTAGTAAAGGCAAAGATTGTGATAAAGAGGATTTGACTATAAGCGATGTGGAATAGAGTGACCTGCCATTTTAATGATGCTCTCGAGAGAAACATGAAAAAATGGGAGGACAAAAATAGTAGTAATTGGAGCTATGAGACAGCAGGGGGGAGGAGGGCAAAAATAAAATGTAAACAGGTGGCACGGCAGCATGTTATCAACCACTTTGTATGGTGAATCCATGAAAAAGAAAGATCCGCTGTCTGGGATAATTCTTTCCCATGCTCATAAGAAAATTTGGAATACAGCATTGTTGGAGACTTTATTCTTTCTACTTATTACATTTCTTAGAATGGATTAGAGTTGAACCAAAAGAAGAATAACTTTTGGTTGGTGAGGAAGAAAAAAGTGCTACTGTGAACAAGCCCATAGTTCTTTGTTTGTCTGTTTTTTCGTAGTAAATATTTCCCATAGTTGAAGGTAATCCACTGCTGCCCTGTGATCCTGCAGAGTTGCTCTGTGCATTGTTATTCAAGTGATCTTGCCATACCGAGTTGTTTATCCCTGCATGGATGTTCACACTGCAGTCCCTTTGCTAAAAGTACAAGTCCTGTTTCCTGTTTTACCTTTCTTTGACAAGGTTACTTGTCCTAATTATGTCATTCGATCAAAACTATGACATACCCAGCTTTCCACTAGTCTGAGTTTAGAGTTGGGGGGGGGGGGGGGGGATGGTTTGTCTCAGAATTTGGAAGATCAAATATTTTCCTTTTTGGTATTAGTATCGTATATGCTCACAGGCTATGTCGTTTGCAACATGATATTCACCTTTCTTAAAAAGTATTGATGTAGCTAAGATCTTATGGCTGATATTGTTTTACTGTTATTTCTTTTTCTGGACCATACAGGTTAAATATTAAATGTTGTTTTACCAGTTTCAAAAAAAGCTGTTTATTAGATGTAGATGTCTTTGATAGTACCAATTTCAAAAAAAAAAAGAAAGATGTAAATGTCTTTATATAAATACATGGAAAGACGTTGCCGATGTTTAATGCTTGGGAAGTTAGAATTCAAATATATCTGTTCGAACTAGAGTGGAAGACGTGTCACCTTGTTAAATATTTGTAGTTAGAGGTTTGACTCCTATACATATAAATACTAAAATTTTGTAGAATGATGACACGTGGAATTAACAACTATTCTCATTGCATTTTTCAAATGTGTTCTCTTTTATTTTATAGAGCTAGTGACAAGTGTCAGAAAGAGAAGAGAAAGACGATCAATGGAGATGATTTACTATCAGCCCTGGCTACCTTAGGATTTGAGGACTACATTGAACCACTCAAGGTCTATTTAACTAGGTACAGAGAGGTAACTGCAGTTTCCATATCCTTAATGTTTTTGGGACTGGTTTCTCATAGAACAGCTTTATTTTCTCAATTTCATGTTCTATTAGGCTTCCTCATCATTTGGTTTGCGAGGGAGTTGATAAGAGAATATATGGACTAGTGCATTTGCCAATTGCCATATTCTCTATGTTGCACTGTGTATTTTTGGCTTATATGGATTTCACTTTTGTAGTTTCAAGATTTTGTATTCAACTGTATTTTATCTTGTAATCAACTAAGTACATGTTGTTTCTATCGTTCTTGGACAACTTCCTCTGCTGGGTTGCACTGGTCAATCAATGGTGTTGTAGATGGAGGTACACATAATTTTCCACATCATTGAGATAGATTTCCTTGTTCTCTCTGATGTTTCATTGAAAATGTATTGTGATTTGAAACTGATATCAGGGAGATGCCAAGGGTTCTGCAAGGGTTGGAGATGCATCTGTTAGAAAGGATATAGTTGGAAGCCAGCTTGGGTCCAATACGCAGGTGACATGGTCACATTTTCTTCTATTCCTTCTTTGGCTTATTTGGTTCACCGTGTGGTAGTTCTTTTGAACTCGAAAGATTAAGTTACTTGGATATTATTTAATAAGATGCCTAATATTTCTTTTGGAAATTGACAGTTCATGTATGAAGGTTCTTTTGCACAAGGCTTAAACTATGGAAACTCTCAAATATGAATTTTAAGTAAGTTTTTCTCTTACCCTAAAAGTCTTCTTCTAAAGATGTGCTTTTCATCTTTAAATATTTTATGGTCAGCTGCTCTCTTTTAGTAAATTCACTCCCTCATGTCATGACTTGGTAGGATCTCTTTTGCATTTTGTGACACATTTTGTATATCAGGTAATAAACGTTTTGTTGCTCTGTTGCATCCAGGGGATGCTATAATTTTTAGAAAGTAACATTGACACATGTAAATAAAACTTAAAAGAGCCAACAAATTCTCCAAACTGATTTAACATTATTTCCTTCGCAATGATTGCTCCAGCCAGACATATTCACAAAGCAACTAGCCTTCATGGAAGAAATGGTAGCTGGAACTCCCTCGAAGTATCTTGGGTCCTTCCCTTCCATGATGTCCAAAATATAGAGTTTTTGATGGATTGTCAAAGCCTTCTTCTCTGTCTTTACACTTTGCCTTATGTGACACTTACAGAAATAAGAAGCAATTAACTCCCTTATATCATTCAAATAAAGAAATTTATGAAATCAAAGGACTGTTGTGTCCATAAATCCGATAATATAATAAAATTGACCTCAACATTTTTTCTTTTGAGGGGCTTTCGGGTTGGTTAGGGGGAAGGGACAAAGTGTGACTAGCCGAGCAGGGAAGCTTTAATTATCAAGAATCCTCAGTTGCCATACTATATTTCACGGACTTGTGATACCTACGACTAGTGAACTTTGAAATGAGTATCAATTAATTCATGATCTAAGAATAACGATCCAAGGCTATGTTGATTGGACCCTTATGTTGATTGGACCCTTAAAATTCCACTGAACTGTGTCAATATAGACAATTTGGTTGTGCATGTGAGATCGACATTCAACGTATCTTGGGTGCTTTGACAACACGTACAACCAAGAAGTATAGGTTGATTAGGTATTTGTTTTGCCTTTTGGTTTATATCCTATATATATATATATATATATATATATATATATATATATATACACAAACACTCGAAGGGGAGCTTTGGAGTAACCGGTAAAGTTGCTGCCATGTGACCAGGAGGTCATGAGCCTTGGAAACAGTCTTTGGCAGAAATGCAAGGTAAGGCTGCGTACGATACATTCTTGTGGTGGGGCCCTTCCCCGGACACCGCGCATAGCGGTAGATTTAGTGCACCGGAATGCCTTTTTTATATATATATATATACTTATATATGTATATATGTATATATATATATCTATAATCTATAATATATTAAAATTGTGAAAGACCTTAGAAATGTTGTTTGAACTTTTTGCCTTTCATTCAAAGTCTTTGTTTTAGACAAAGTGGTCTTTTCACTATTTTTTCTAATATTTATGGTAAAACTTTTCTTATTAGAAGTCATCAGAATTGATCATAACTAATGTTTTTTCCATTAGTTTAAGAATTCTATATCAACTAAATTTGATTTAAAGAAAATTTGAAAAATCTAGCAATAAATATAAAAACGTCAGAATAAGAAAAATTTAAGAAATATCAAATTTTTATTAGTTTGAAGTACATAATAAGAATGTAACAATGATTTATAAAGATTTCACTTTAAAAACAAGAAAAATTTTAAATATAGAAAAAAAATTATCATACCACAAATATGGTACAAATTGATGCGTCTCCCCTAACCTCTGACCGTAAAGAATGATCCATCAACCACTTGGGATAAAATATATTATGTGTTTATATTAAAATATATGTTTAGGTTTATGTTATTATATTAAAATGTGGAAAATCTTTGAAAAGTGATTTTAACCTTTTACACTTCATTAAAATCTCCGCAATAGACAAAATTATTAAATTTTTTATAATCAAATGTTACACGTGCGAGGCACGTACGGTTAAACTAGTATATATATATGTGTGTATATATATAGTATGTGTATATATATGTATGTATGTATGTATATATATATGCATGTATGTATATATATCTATTCACATATTTACTAGAATACTATGTATATATATAAGCTAACTTAGGAATAAAATCAAGATATGATCTTATTTGATCTAATTATCTAACCTATCTATAACAAATCTGATCTGATTTTATCAAACCAATTAAGATCCTAAAAAATCAAATCTTAAATATTGACAAATCAACACTCTTCCTCAAGTTGGTATGTAAATATCTGTCATGCCTAACGTGCTTACAAGAATTTCAAATTTTGGTTTAGATAAGCCTTTTTTGAAAATATCTGCAATTTGCTGATTGGGACGAAAGGTATGCACACACTTCCTTCTTCAATCTTCTCTTTTATGAAGTGTCTATCCACTTCATCATGTTTTGTTCTATCATGTTGAACTGGATTATGAGCATTACTTATGGCCGCTTTATTGTCACAGTAGAACTTCATTGGTAAACCAAACATTTTTTTGCGGGCTTCACAAATCCTATGGGCCATAGATCGGTATTCAACTTCAGCACTATTGCGGGCTACAACACTTTGCTTTTTACTCCTCCAGGTCACAAGATTTCCCTAAATAAATGTACAGTATCCAAATGTAGACCTCCTATCAGTAGTTGAACCTGCCCAGTCTGCATCTGTAAAGCTTTCAATGCCCCATTTTGACTTTTTCTGAAAGACAATACTTTCTGGGAGAACTTTTAAGATATCTTAGGATTCTATAAACCGCTTCTTGGTGCTCTTCCTTTGGAGAGTGCATAAATTGACTTACTAAGCTTACAACAAAAGCTATATTAGGTCGAGTCTGTGACAAGTAGATGAACTTCCTCACGTCTTTGATATTGACTGTGCCACTGTGGTCAACTGAATTTCCTTCTTTATTTTTGAATTTTATATTCGGATCAATAGGTGTTTCAGCTGGACGACAACCACTTATCCCTTTCTCTTTTAGAAGATCTAGTACATACTTCCTTTGTGACACCATAATGCCTTCTTTTTATCTCGGTACTTCCTTGCCAAGAAAAAATTTCAACTGGCCCAAATCTTTAATCTCAAACTCTGGGGCCAGCCGTTTCTTTAAATTCTTCATTTCGGACAAGTCATCTCCCGTAAGTATAATATCATCGACATACACAAGAGTTTCAAATAATGAAAACTAGGATGACCAAGTCTGTAGTGCCATAACATGACTTTATTATCAACTAGAACAGAGTTCAAACAAGTTGAACTAAAATTTACTGAATTATCGCCATCTTCAAGAAAATAGAGGCCTTCATACTCTTTAGCATTGCCAATCATCCTTCCTGAGACCTTGTCCTGAAATACACATGAAATATCGTCAAAGATAGCATGACAATTAAGGTTTTGAGACAATTTGCTGATACATAAAAGATTATGAGGCAATTTTGGAACATGAAGGACATCAAAAAGAGTCAAAAAGGGGTTATATTTCAGTCCCTTTCCCAACAATTGCTGAGAAGGAACTATCAGCAACTTTGACTTTTTTATTTCTTGCTAAAAGAGTATAAGTCGAGAAAAAATGGGAGTTCCATGTCATGTGATCACTAGCCCCTGAATCTATGATCCAAGAGCTTAGACTAGTAGAATCTGTACTAAAAAAACACATGGTACATTACCTGTTTATGTAAAAGAACAAGTGTGAGTAGAAGGATTAGGTTTTTACTGGATTGGAGTTGAGATTGGAGAAGTTTGTGCAGTAGCTGTAGCTGTTGGTGAATGGTGGCATTTTTGAAGAAGATTTCAGTCTCGGTTCTTTGCTGGTACATTGAAAGGCCTGGTTGCCATGATTTTCTGCCTTTTTTTGTCCCATTTGGGCGGTTTTCCACGGATTTTCCAGCAAGTCTCACGAGTGTGCCAGTATTCAATCAATTGGTTGACCTACCCAATCAATGATGAGATTCTCAATAAATGTGATCAAATTTAAAAGTTTGTATTGTCAGTGAATACAATGGACCCTTACTGAATGCAGGTTAAATCAATATTAGCGTTTAGTAGATTGGCCCGAGTGCGTTAGGCCAGTCAAGAAGAAACTAAATCAGTAGACTGAACTATAGATAAAGGATCAGCGGATGAGAGGGGTAGATCTACCCAATTGGACTGATAACGGATGGTCCGCACCAACTGCTTATCTCTCTTCCTCAGATTCTATTCATGACCTAATGTCTATCCCTCTTTTAGAGAGGGAATCACTTTCTGGATTGAGCCCAAGGATAGGTTGATTGGCCTAGTGTTGGATTGAATGAACACTCAACTGTGTCATCATGGCAGCGATGGATGTCCAACCTTTATATCTCTTCTTTCTCAGTAAAGGCGGGTAAAAGAAAGTCCGAAGCCTAATCCGGCAACTGCCGGCTTGAAGGCGACGATCACTTTCGCCAATCAAGGCCCTAAAACTAGTAAGGGCATTCCTGGACCGACAAGCCACGTGAACCCTAACACCATAGCTTGACTTCACTAAACAAGCTGGAAAGATTCTTTCTATCTTATTAGTCAAGTGCTAACGAGTTGTCCAGACCTTGCAGGAAGCTTATAGGAATTTTTTTTTTTTGATAAAGAGGAAGCTTGTCCTTAGCTGGGGTCTATCGGAAACAACCTCTCTACTTCATCTGAGGTAGTGGTATGGACTGCGTACACTTTACCCTCCCAAGACCCCACTTTGTGGGAATACACTGGGTATGTTGTTGTTGTTGTAGGAAGCTTCTATCAACCTTATTAGCATATATAGTAACAAAAGTTAGGATCAGATGTCAGAATAGGATTCATTTGTTAGTATTGCTTTTCTTATTTTATCTAGTTCCTATTTTGAACATGATGTAGGTACACTTGGTATTGTTTTTGATTATATTAATAAGATTATCCAGTAGGCCCAATGACTATTGGTCTATGTTCAAAAAAGGAAAAGCTCACACTAAATGGCTTCTTATCTCACCCATTTATGTATGTGGTAGGATGGGGAATAGTATCTGGTACATCTGCCCAACTTTTAGCAGGGTATTGGTACTTCAAAGGATCCACATAATTTACCATACTCGTTTTATACCTGTTAAATCGAGTAAATTGAGGAAAATGAAGAGCCTAGGTAACATAGGTAGTGTTTCTTATCGTAATCTACAGCACCCTCACAAGGACCTTGACAACTCTTTCCTTTTATTTTTATGACAGAAATCTATTTAGAAGTTATTACCAACCCTTTGGGCCAATCACAGCCTTCAGAAATCAGGGATGATGTGCCTTTCCTTCCTTCCTTCCTTCCTTCCTTCCTTCCTTCCTTCCTTCCTTCCTTCCTTCTCCACTTAATAAATGGACTTAGGTTGCTGGGAACGGGGTTCGAACTTGTGATCTAAGACATAAGTCCCAAAGCCTTTGCCAGTTGAGCTAACCCCGGAGGCAGGACCTTTTTTTTTTTTACCCTTCCATAGGAGCTCATCACTTTTACTCCCTTGGTGACTCGAACCCACAGCCTTAGGGTTGGACGTGGAGGGTGCTTATTATCTGAGCAACCCACTCTTGTCAGGGAAGGATCCTATTTGTATTATCCTTTGAAGTTGAAGTGGAAACATAGAGATGAAGGTGAAATAAAAGAGTGAGTTGAAGTTAAAAGTACAGATTCTTCATGGATAGAAAAGTGCCTCCTTATGTTTGTGTGGGTGGGTGGTGGTAAAAGGGTCTTTTTCTTAAGGGGTAGTTTGGTTTCTGGTTCGGAGGTGAATTATTCATGTATTAGAATCTGCATAACTAATATCGTGTTTGGTATTGCTATGAATAGAATTCAGGTCACCAAATATGATGTTCGCTTACCAGTCTACAATCCCGCATAACTAAAACATGTACAGGTTATGAGTCAATTTTTGTATTATTTTATGCAGGGTAGAAGATAGAATAACTAAAGCTCCCAGGCACAATACCCCAGACAATGACCTAAAAGCAAGTTCTGGAAGTACGTCCCTAGTCTGGTGATCATTCCGATCACCAGAAATCACCCTCTCTTTCTTCTTTTAAAAATCTTTTGATTCAATGGCCCATAGCATTTATTTTGCGGTGGGTTTTAAATCTATGATGTTGCAATAACATGTGGGACAGCAGAAACATGGTATGAATGGTCAGAGAGAAGTAACAACTTATGAGGACAACTTTCAGCAGGCACACAGTGGTTTAGTTCTGTTGGATCTTGAGGGATGCATCTAAGGCGGATGGAAATGTGTTAAGGAAATGGAAGATAAGAAACAGGCTATACTGTTCGAAAATTAGAACAAATTTGATAGGTATATTAGTATCATTAATGTACAAGATAGGAGGAGGTCAGTAATAATCATCCCATAGTTGAGGTTCAATTCAGGGTGGATTTTCGTAGCTGACAAGCTGGGGAGGTTCATTTATAGCCGAGGACAGAAGGAGAGTTTGGTTAAACTGAAATTGGCCGAGAAGAATATTAAATATGCAGAGGTAGTTAAGTGCCTTAAGTGGTTCAGTAGGGAGAAGAATGGAGTCAGTGCTTGTCCCACATTGAAGGAGTGGGGAATTTTATGCATTAATGAAGAACCAGATTCCCAGAGTGAAATCCTCAATAGATGCACCGTGGGTACTTTCTCTGAGAATGCTTCTAATAGAACTAATACTTCAGAAATCGGAAGGTGGGTGTGCAATATTTGGAAGCAAACACATGGATTGAATGAGTACGAAATGGGCAACAGCAACTTTCTCTTTCAGTCTGCTTTCAAACTTACAACAGAATAGGTGATGAAAGGGGAATAGGTATGTTTAAAAACCCATTTTAAACTTCAATGGTGAAACCCAACAGTTGGGTCCTTACATCAAGATGAGAAACCAGAAGCAATTTGGGCCAGAATTACTGGTATTCCATTGCATCTGTGGTCCCATTAAAAGAGTTTTCACGGCAATCAGAGACTACTGTGGAGGTTGGGTAGATGTGGAAGTGGAAACATAGTTGCGCAATCATCTAAAATAGGCTAAAGTTGGGGTTCGCGGCGATGATAGCAATATCCTGAATGAAGTTGCTCTTGTAAGCAGCCGAATCCTTTTCAACCCAAATATGGGTTGAACCGACGAGATTCAACATCAGCGAAGGAGAAAGAAGGAAGGCTAATACGTAGCAGATATCAAGGCTTGATGCAAAGGATAATGGGGTAGGGGAATACAAATGCAGCAGAAAAGGAACTGTACACCTGAATCAGGCACTTGTCTCGTCAGTATCATTTAATGGCATATTGGACAGAGGAGTGAATAAGGGCTTATCAGAGTTGGGCCAAATACATGTGGTCAATGCTTCATAGGAGCTGCTGGCCCATCCAACTCCATTAAGGAGGCATGTGAGAAACAACAGGGGCAGCGATTTAATTATAAGATGGAGTCACAAGCTGCAACATCTCTTAAAAATCTGAAAGTCCTGGATTCTAAGTTTAATGAATCCTAGTGGGAAGAAAACACAGACGCATCGCAGGCTATTGTGGGTTCTACTATTGATATAACCACAACAACAACATACCCAGTGAAATCCCACAAGTGAGGTTGGGAGAGTGTAGGGTACGCAGGCCTTATCACTTACCTTGGAGAGGTAGAGAGGCTTCGAAAGACCCTCGGCTCAAGTGTAGCAAATTCAAGTACAAAGAAGAAGGAAACAATGAAGAAAATGAAGTAACAAAGAAAGGAACAGTGCAAAGTCTACAAGAAAACTAATGTGATACCACAGTTATCAGCTCCACAACATCTACGGCTAAGTCCTAAACTGAACCACAGTTAGTACACAACAAATACCCATAAGCGTAAAACCACAAAAAGCTAGATACTACTACTACCCGGCTAACTTCTACTTAATACATGTCCTCCACACCCCCTGTCAAAGGTCATGTCTTCGATAATTTGAAATTGCGCCATGTCCTGTCATATCACCTTTCCCCAATACTTCCTTGGCCTACCTCTACCTGTCCTCGTGCTTACTACATCCAACCTCTCGCACCTATTTATTAGGGTGTCTGCACCTCTCCTCTTCACGTTTCCAAACCACTGCCATTTCGCTTCCCTCATCTTGTCCACCACGGAGGCCATTCCCACCTTATTTCAAACAACTTCATTCGTTATCCTATTGCACCTGGTACAAGAAAGACTTCTTGAAAATGATACAACAACAACAACAACAAACCCAGTGTATTCCCACTTAGTGGGGTCTGGGGGGGGTAAGATGTACGCAGTCCATACCTCTACCTCTGATGAAGTAGAAAGGCTGTTTCCGAAAGACCCCCGGCTCAAGTCACGAGATATCACACAAACACCCTTGGATGGAGAAACACCCTTTCTTTCCCGTTACTCTCACCGGAACTACCAACAACTCTCAACCACGAGCTATCACCTTCTGTGGTAGCTTACCTAACTTGTTTTCTACGTTAGGCCTTCATTCACTACTCTATCATGGGGGATACTAGAATATACTTCAACCAAGGTTTCAATTCGTACGACATCACCAGATGGATTTCCGACAATGCTTCTTGGTACGACTGGGTGGAAAGAAGCAGGAACATGTTGATGAGGGTCACACTTAGCGAAAAGGTGATGGAATGGATTTGCTTCGTTCTCAGAGAAGAAAAGCCTCATCTGATCAAAAAAATCAGGTGAGAAGATGGAGATACAAGGACCAAGCAGCAGAATTCCTTGGTACCAGGAAATATAATGCTCATGGGAGATACATGAGCATTTTATCACTAAAGGGAGAGGACAGATCAGTCATCATTATACCTGAAATAGACATTAATGCTGGGTGAAGGAGTGTGGCATTTAAGATACAAAGTTTCGTTAAATGCACTCCACAGAAGGTGATGAAGACCCAATACAGGACATGGTAAAAAGGTGCCTTTTGCAAAGGTGGTCTCAAACAATAAATGGTTGAGCAACTATTCAGAGACTTCCACATCTAAAGGGAAATTGAAGGATTGCTTGGTAGATACATATTTGGGTCTTTTGGTATGAACAAAGCAGAAAACCCTACTCTATCTAACGTTAGACTTTGGACTTCAACAGTGTGGAAGAAGGTCTTTGGAGTCAATATATACGAGATGATGGATGGCTGCTTTCTATTCGAGTTCCCCAATAGATACATGGTGGAACAAATCCTCCAGTGAGATTGGATATGGAAGGGAATCAGAATAAAATTAGAATGGTGGAATCCTTATGCAGGTTGTGAACCAACTACATATAAGCCCAAATCCACTTAGATTAGGGCTATGGGTTTGCCTATGCATTTATGGATGGATGATATTTTCCATGAGATTGGTGAACTTTGTGGTGGTTGGCCGGTGACAGAGTAGGAAACAGAATTGAGAAATCATCTCAAGTGGGCAAGGATCGAGATACGATGGGATGGCCGGAGCATCCCAAGTGAAGTATCTATCTCTAGAGATGGAATCAAATTCCTCATCCCAATCTGGGTAGAGAGAAAAACTCCATTTGAGTTGTCGCCGGAAAATGGTGGAGAAGTCGCCGGAGAAGAGGAGGAGGATCGTGTGAAGACCCAGCAGATAATAGAGTTCCAAATCTCTATATCTTAGAATACAGAGCTGGTCGATGTTGACAGAGCAGAGGGAGAACACGGAAGGACAGTTGGCCAAGTTTAAAATTTATTGAATGGACACGTGCTGAGCATGTGCAGAATTTTAAAAAAGATTTGGGCTTCAAAACGTTTGGGCTGGTTCAGGCAATAGTTATTTTCAATAATTTAAACCCAGAGCCCAAAGCCAACTTCTTTGAAGTGGTAATTGATGAATCTCAGGAAGATTACTCTTCAGTTCAATGCATGCAATCTAGAAACACAACATCTGCAGAGGTCGGAGAAGTTAATGAAGTCCAGTCGCGAGAGAAACGTCTCGAAGAAGAAAAGGGAGTGGAAATTGACTGTGAATTTAGCAAAGAAGTACCTGCATGCGAGAAACAGGGGGAAGTCGTCACAAGTGACTTCGAATCACAACAAAAGCAACTGGAGATAGTTAATTCTGGGGAAATTTGGGATGTACAAGAGATCGAACCCCTATGCATCCAACAACAAGAAGCATTACTTGAATCAGAAAAACGGGCTTGTACAACAGAATTTCCTCAAACTTCATAAGATGTTTGGAGTAGATTTTCAGGGGCTTGAAGAGGAGGCACTAGAACTTATAAGCAGGTTGTTGCAAGCAGACAAGCGAGAAGAATGGAACAAACAATGGAAGTTAAAAGAACTAGACACAAAGGTGTGCAATAACGGAAGAATCTTATTACTTTTGATGTCAAGTTCAAGAGTGCTGGTGATAGAATGAAGGGGAAGAGGGGGGGGGGGTCTTCAATCTGCCTCATGAAGATCAAATTAATATCATGGAATGTTAGGGGGTTAAAGGAACAGGGGAAAAAGAGAATAGTACAGTATTCGATTCATGAATGGAAAGCAGACGTAGTCTGCCTCCAAGAAACTAAACTAGAAGGGAATGTACAGGAACTTATTAGACAAATTTGGGCTAAATGAAACAACACAAATAAGTCCAAAGAACGTTTCTATTAAAATATTAGGTTGACCCAACATTAATCTTGTTGCATTATGAAATTAACATAGACTTTCAGTTAGTTTTTACAATTAAAGAAAACTACACTATATAATCGTCTATAAAAATAATAGCCAGTAAATCTATATTATTATATATTTAGTAGCGAATATAATTATTTTGATCGACTGAAAAATATGTTATTTACCCGAATTAAATAAAGATGGATCAAACATGCATGTTTAGAGGCTAGTGGAACGAGGAAGAATTCTAATGCTATGGGATTCCAGAGCTTGGGAAGGGGAAATAGTGTTGGTGCTTACACTCTTTCCTGTAAGTTTAAGGCCCAACTTTGTTATTTTAATTACAACATTACAGGAGTATATGCTCCTAGCAGTAAGTAGAGAGGAGACTAGTATGGGAGGAATTAGCTGATGTAAGAGGACTAATGGATGGACCGTGGGCCATCTGTGGTGATTTCTATATATGCAGATTTCCGTCTGAAAAAAGGGATTGTAATAGGAATACTTTAGCCATGAAGGAATTCTCAGACTTCATAGAAGACATGGAACTCATTGACTTGCAGCTAACTGGTGCCAGCTACACCTGGTTCAAAGGGGATAATCATACAACTGCTTCTAGGATTGATAGAATACTAATATCCACAGAATGGAACAACCTTTTTAGCAACTTAAAACAAACCACCTTCCAAAGAGTGACTTCTGATCATGTGCCAATTGCATTCCTTTGTGGCCAACGAGAATGGCCTAAGTCATACTTTAAGTTCGAAAATGGGTGGCTGTATGCAGAAGGATTTGTTGATAAAGTGAAGGAATGGTGGAGTGATTTTGAGTTTCATAGGAAATCAAACTATGTTTTAGCATGTAAATTCAAAGCACTCAAAGGAAAGTTGAAAGATTGGAGCAGGATGGAACAGGGGAACTTGAAACTAAAGAAGAACAGTATTTTGAATCAGATGGCTGAGATAGAGTCCCTTTTGAACAACAGAGCTCTAACTGAAAAGGAAACTGCCAGAAAAGCAACGCTTTTTATGGAATACGAAGGTTGTCTAAAGAATGAAGAGGTGGCTTGGAGACAGTGATCAAGGGCCCTATGGCTTAAGAAGGGGATAGGAATACCAAATTCTTCCGTCAAACTGCTAATGCTCATAAGAGGTACAACCATATATTGATCAGTTGGACATTCTGGGAGACTATTTCTGAGCCAAATAGAATCAAGGAAGAGGTCATATTCTTCTACAAGAAGCTATCTATAGAACTTGAAGATTGGAGACCTCCTGAGAACATCAACAACCTACCAACTATTACAGAAGCTGAAAAGGAGGCCTTGCAAACAGTTTTTGAGGAACAAGAAGTTTTTGAGTGTTTAAAGTTATGTGCTATAGACAAAGCACCTGGTCCTGATGGTTTTACAATGGGATTCTATATAAAGTGTTAGTAGGTTATTAAAAAAGACATTATGGAGGCTTTTCACAACTTTCACTCAAGTGAAATTTTTGAAAAAAGTTTCAATGCAACTTACATTGCTTTGATTCCTAAGAAAGCAGGAGCTAAGGAACTCAAAGATTTCAGACCTATAAGTTTGATTGGAAGCTTTTACAAACTAATATCGAAGGTGTTAACCGAAAGGTTGAAGAGAGTGGTGGATAAATTGATGGACAAACAACAAATGGCGTTTATCCAAGGCAGACAGATAATGGATGTAGTCTTATAGATAATGAAGCAATTGCTTCTAGAACTGAGCAAGGAAGACCTGGTGTACTATGTAAACTTGATATAGAAAAAGCCTATGACCATAGTATGATGAGACAAATGGGCTTTGAGGAGAAATGGATCAACTGGATCAAGTTTTGCATATTTATTGTGAAATTTTCTGTTCTCATTAACGGGTCTCCTGAAAGGTTTTTCAATGCAAATAGAGGAATAAGACAAGGGGTTCATCTATCACCTTTCCTATTCATCATAGCAATGGAAGGACTCAACAACATGCTGAATATTGCTACGGCAGAAGGAAGGATACAAGATTTTGAAGTTAGCAGTGTGGTTGGTAGAAGCGTAGAGATCACGAATTTGCAGTATGCGGATGACACCTTAATTTTTTGTGGTGCTGAATAGGAACAATTGTTACTTCTAAGACTAATCCTAGTCTGTTTTGAGGCTATATCTAGTCTCCATATTAACTGGAACAAGGGTCACTTATATCCAATTAATGTGGTTCTTGATATGGATCACCTGTCTTTGATCCTAGGAGGAGTGAAGGCACACTACCTTCAATCTACTTGGGAATGCCATTGGGTGCAAAGTCTAGGTTCATAGACATTTGGACCCAATTTTGGAGAAATGTCAGAAAAAGCTAGCTAGATGGAGAAAACAATACTTGTCATTGGGAGGAGATTGACTTTGATAAACTCTTTGCTAGATGCCTTACCTACATATATGCTTTCCATCTTTCATATACCTCAATTAGGTTGGACGGACAAAATCAGAAGGAATTTTCTATGGCAGGGGAACAAGGAAAGAAAGGCTTTTGTCTGGTCAAATGGAAGAATATCATTAGAAGTAAAAAAAAAGTGGAGGTTTAGGAATCAAAAACCTTAGGATTCGAAGCAAAACTCTTAAGGTTTAGTGGCTATAGAGATACCGCTCTGTGGTGTAAAGTCATCAAGAGTAAGTATGAGGAGCTCAATAAATGGGTAACAAAAGAGGTACACACTCCATATGGTGTTAGCCTTTGGAGATCTATCAGAGTTTTTTTGGCCTTTCGTAAGTAGCCATTCAACTACTAAGGTGCAAAATGGGAGCAAAACTACCTTATGGATTGACAAATCGCTGGTCCTGAGAGCCTAAAAGATCTTTTTCCAGATATTTTTGATTTGGCTCAAGACCAACAAAAGACAGTTGCTAAAATATGGACACAACAAGGGTGGAATCTGATTTGGGGAAGATATCTTAATGACTGAACTTTATAAACTTTTGGAGTACTTTCAAGGTTTGAAAAGAGGAGAAGATTATTTATGGTGGCAAGGGTGCAGTAAAGGCACATACAAGGTAAAAGATGGATACAAGCAAGCAAACCAATATGATGATTAGGGCCTCAAATGGCCATGGAAGCATATCTGGAACCCAAAGTGCCACACAAAGTGGCATGCTTCACTTGGCTTCTGGTCAATGAGGCAGTCCTGACCTTGGACAATAGCTCCAAGAGGGGAATCTCTTTTTGCAATAGGTGTTCTTTATGTGGAAAAGATGCAGATACTTAGACATCTTTTCCTGCATTGTAGATTCACTAACCAGTTGTGGCAGATTTTCTTAAATCTCAAAGGCATTTCTTGGACTATGCCTAGCAAGATTGATGATACTATGTTCAGTTGGGATGAGGCTGGTTCTGGAGCTAAAGACAGAAGCTAGAGACAGAAGCAGATGGAGGATGATTCCGGCATGTATTTGGTGGACTACATGGAGAGAGAAATGATAATTTTTTTGAAAATAGGAGCAACAACTACTTACAGGAGGTCAAACTTAAATGTATTTTGTTGTTCTGATTTTGGTGTACAAATGCCTACTCTGGTGAGACTGAGTCAATTCTAGATGTTTTAGGATCCGTCTAGAGTAGGTTCAACTCTGGGGAAAATCATACTCCCTTTTGTTTGTAAATATGATTTTCTTCAGTACTTAGTACTGCTTTAATACAAATGTTACTAGTTCCCCAAAAGAAATCCTATTGCAGATAGTGTGTCCACACATCCTCATCTCATCCTCATCTCATCCTCATCTCGGCAACATGCATCTTCTGAACATAGATTTTTTGACTGGCCAATACTTCGCCCCATACAACAACGCGGTCTAACCATCACTCTATAAAACAAACTTTTAAGTTTCGGTGGTATGTTTTTATCACACAAGACTCTGGAGGCAGGACTCCACTTCATCCATGCCGCAACAATATGGTGTGTGATATCATCGTCAATGTCCCCATTCTTGAAAATCTCTCTTGGGGATATCTTGTGAGTCAAGCTGCACTTCCACGTCTGCGTTATGCAACCCCTCACTGAATTTGCACCCCAAATACTCTATTTTGGTCCTGCTCAACTTAAACCCTTTAGCTTCCAGGGTTTGTCGCCACACCTCCAACCTAGCACTAACACCCTCACACGTCTCATCAATCAGTACCATGTCATCCGCAAAAAAAATGCACCAATGCACTTCATCTTGAATGCACCGTGTCAATTCATCCATTATTAAGGCAAAGAGAATGGGCTAAGAGCTGATCCTTGGTGCAACCCCATATTCGCAGGAAAGTGCTGCAACTGAGATGGTGGAAAAATGCATGCAGCCTGACAAGACCGAGAAAAGAAAGAATGTTGAAAATAATGACAGTGTGCCATTGATGATAGACCCTTGCAACAACAGAGCCCAATTAAATTCAAATATACAAGAAATTCACAATGTATAGCCTGTTGCTGTGACTAATCAGGGAGAACAAGAAACAGGTAGTGATGCATCCAATTGGGTTAGAATTAACATTCTGGAGTTGCTTCCTATGGAGCATTTGAAGGATGTGAGAAGGAAGCCCAAGCTTTATTCTCAAAATTAGATGCGAGAAAGGCTTTTTTGGAAAAGAAAGCACGTGCAGAAAAGATCAATACTCCCAAAAGCAGAGGAGTTGGGAAGAATGAATTGAAAAACCTGATTTCAAACTTAAATAAGGAGAGGGGGGGGGGGCGGGGTCAGAAAAAGGGGGAAGATTCAAAATGTCAATTTGGTTTCATGGAATGTGAGGGGGCTTAACAATATTTCTGAAACGAAACTTGTAAAGATTCTAACCTTATCAAAAGAAATCTTGTTAAGATTCTAATGCAGACGTTGAAGGCTGATGTTTACTGCTTTCAAGAGACAAAGCTGGAGAAAGATGTGGAATCATATGCAAAACAATTATGGGCTTGTAGGTGGATTGGATATGGATTTTGTTAAAGCCGAAGGTATCAGAGGTGATATCTTTGATAATGTAGGGTAGCAGGTGTCGGATTGGGGTGCAAATGGATGTAGGAAAGTATTCTCTTTCTCATAAACTTGACTCTACACATACCCTTTCAGATGGTATATTCCATGGATATATGCTCCACATACTAGATATGGAAAAAGTGAATGCTAGGAGGAAATTGCAGCAACGAGAGGAATATGTCCTTGTCAAAAAAAAATTGCAGCAAAGAGAGGAATATGTGGTGGTCCTTGGATCAATGTGGAGATTTAATACCAATAGATTTATAGGGGAGAGAAGGAGTTGCAATAGAATGACCAACACGATGACTGGTTTTCCAGATGGATCTAAGAAATGGAACTACATGATTCCCATCTAAGTGGAGGAGATTCACTTGGTTCAAAGGATCAAATCATCCTAGTGCAGCTACGTTGGACAGTTTCCTTTACTCAATGGAATGCGAAAATGCTTTCAAAAATATAGGGCAGAAAATACTTCCCAGAACAATATCTGATCATAGCCCAACAATACTGGAATGTGGCAATTGGGAGAGAATAAACTCACATTTTAAATTTGAGAACTGGTGGCTGGAGGAAGAAGGATTTACTGATTTGATACATAATTGGAGTGAATCTGAAGTTGAAGGATTGCCAGATTACATGCTTAGCATCAAACTTAAGCTGCTGAAAAATAAGATTGAAGTTTGGAGCAAAGGAAAATTTAGATAGTTAGCTAACAAGAAAAGTAGTCTGTTAAATGAACTGGCAGATTCTGGACTGGTGCAAGACATCAGGGCCCTAACTGAAGAAGAACTGACGATAAGAGCCACTTCTGGTGGAATTAGAGGAGCTGGCAAAAAAACAAGAATCCAATGGAAGGCAAAAATCAAGAGCTTTACGGTTACAAGGGGACAGAAGCACACATTTTCCCTAAGGATAGCAACTGCTCACAAAAGATATAACAAAGATGAAGAAATAAAGGAACCTGAAGAGACCAAGGGGGTGATGATGGAATTTTATGAGAAGTGCTGCGTCCAAACGCACACACCAGTGTACGCGGGCGTACAAGTAATATAGGATTTAGATTCCAGATATCATTCCCACAGGGACTTGTAGATTAACTATTTATTAAATTAAACTAATGCTGATTATTTATTTAAGCAAATAAATCCAAAAAATATATTTATGAATTAACTAAATTAAAAATAAAAAGAAAATAATTGATGAACAATTGACCAGACGAAGAGCAAATTTTTACGTAATCAATGTGATGAAATTGTTCTAGGGTTATGAATTTGCTAACAATCATGTTGAGTAATCAATTTCACCGACTTGCTTGATTTATCTAGTTGTTGATTTACATGGTGATTACATGATTATGATCTTTCGATCCTCTAATCATTTATTCATTCTATGCCTATATTCATATGATCAAGAATGAACATGCAAACACAATTGTTTCTCCCATTTTGTAACCTAGTAAGGCAATGTAGGTGTATTCCTGACCTAGCCACAAATCAGTTCTTTATTTTTACTAAAGAAAAGATATAACTTCCTACATTCTTTGGTCTAACTCACGATATCTCTCCCGAGTTCACAATGAGAACATGAATTTGTTCTAATGGTCGCAAAATATTAAAATAGTAAACTAAGAATATAAGTACAACCAATGTGATAATCTTCACAAATCGAATCAAGAGTCTACTACAACGACCATGAAGCTACTATAATCCTAGAACTAGAAATTTAACGTCACATAGACATGGAGAATTTATAACTAATCATCCAAAGAAAAACATAAAAATAAATAAATATGGAGAAGATAACATTAAACCAATTTTTTCCGACCTCCACGACGGCTCCTAGCTCTTTCTAGGTCAAAAGTTATGTTAAAATCGTTCTTATGGACTATTTATAGGTATAGGAAAAAGTCCCAAATAAAATAACAGAGTCCAAAGTGGACTGAAAAAAATTCATGCATCAATTTTCCTTCCAGCGATGCGGGACGCGCAGCCTTACGGTCACTTTCCAGTGCAATTCGCTGCTGCTTCTTCCAACTATTAGTTTTAATTTGCTCTTGTCATCACTTGCGGGGAGTCGAGGACAAGGGCTCATGATTATGTGCCCTTCGTCTCCCCTCTTTAATTCCATTTTTTATCTTCTCGTTTTAATTCATTTTGCTCTGAATCTCTTCATCTTCACACTTTTTATTCCTACACATTAAAAATATACATATCAAACACAAAATAGTATAGTATGTTCTCAAAAGACAATTAAAAGTACTAAAATGTGAGGCATGTAGTGATTAAATATATGTAAATGGGTCATCACATCAAGAAGTTATATGTATAATCAGAGGAATGGAAGCCAATTTTCGAATACAATGACTGTCCAAAGATAACACGGGAAGAACAAGATTGGATTCGAAGAATTTGCAGAAACTGAACTGAAAGTACTGCAAGTTGTCAACCAATGTGCAGTGGACATGGCACAAGGGCCTGATGGCTTTACTATGGGTTTCTTTAAAAGCTGTTGGAAGACTTTAAAAGGGGATATTATGCAAAACATTGGAAACTTTTATCAGAGATGTTTGAGAAGTTTTTTTATGCTACCTTCATTGCTTTAATCCCTTAGAAGTTTGGAGCTGAAGAATTAAAAGATTTCACACCTATAAGCTTAATAGGGGAATTTAAAAGATCATGTCCGAGCTAATGATAGAAAGAACGAAAACTGCCGTGGTGAAACTAGTAGATGGGCATCAAATGACATTTCTGCAGGGTAGATAAATTATGGATGCAGTTTTACTTGCTAATGAGTTGGTGGACTCTAGAGTGAAACAGAACAAGCCTAGAATTTTATACCAACTTGATATGGGAATGGCCTATGATCATGTCAATTGCACATACCTTATTGACATACTGAGGAACATGAGTTTTTGAAAAATGGATTAATGGGATAAAATGTTGTATTTCCAGTGTGAAGTTTCCTGTGCTAATAAATGGAAGTAGAAGACTCTGGATCTCCTTTCACCTTTTCTATATCTCTTAGCTATGGAGAGGCTAAATCATATTATTAGAAAACCAAAAACAAATGGATGGATCAAGGGTTTTGGGACTCAAACCAACAGAAATGAATGAATGGAGATCACACATCTACTTTATGCCGATAATTCATTAGTGTTTTGTGGGTCTGAAGTTGAACAAATTAGACATTTAAGGGCTATATTGACTATTTTTGAAGCCATTTAAGGGCTCCATGGTAACTGTGGGGTCTAGGGAAGGTCCTTGTGGAGGTAGAGACTGTTTTCGAAAGATCCTCGGCTCAAGTGTAGCAAATCCAAGTACAAAGAAGAAGAAAACAATGAAATAAACATAACAACTAACCAGGGAAACAATGTGAAGCCTACAAGAAAGGATCATTAACAACAAAATAGTGGTTGAAACACAATAGATAATAGATGACAGATATCAAAAGCAAGAACTACAATAACACGAGTAGTACACGACAAACACCAACAATCCTAAACTCTAAAAAAAGAGCAAAACAACACTCCACTGCCTACTAACCTTCTACCCCTACACGCGTCCTCCACACCCTCCCATCTAAGGTCATATCCTCAGTAACCTGAACCTGCGCCATGTGTTGTCTAATCACCTCTCCCCAATACTTCTTCGATCTACCTCTACTTCTCTTCGTACCTACTATATCCAACCTCTCACACCTCCTCACTAGGGCATTTGCGCATCCCCTCTTGACATGTCTAAATCATCTCAATATCGCTTCCTCATCTTGTCCACCACAGCGGCCACTCCCAACTTATCCCGAATATCTTCATTCCTAATCTCATCGCTCCTGTATGTGCCCGCACATCCCCCTTCATATCCTCATTTCCACAACATGTATCTTCTGAATGTGAGAGTTCTTAACTGACCAACACTCTGCCCCATACAACGTCGGTGTACAACAACAAAAACAACATACTCAGTGAATTCCCACCCAGTGGGGTCTGGGGAGGGTAGAGTGTACGCAGATCATACCACTACCTACAAAGAAGTAGAGAGGCATTGGTGTAATATCCTGTTAATCAGCTTCCCAGCTTACGATGTACAATTCGCAAGTAATTTAGGCTGTTAGATTGGGTATCAGTGTACAATTTGGGAATGCCTTTGTGTGCCAAACACAAAGAAAAGGAGATATGTAATGAAGTGTTTGAAAGATGTGTAAGCTGCTGTCAAGATGGAAGAGCCAATATTTATTCCTTAGTGGAATGTTGCTACGGATAAATTCAATCCCGGATGCTCTACCTACTTACATGATGTCTCTGTTTCCCATGCCCAAGGATGTTGTGAAGAAGATCAACAAAACAAGGAGGAACTTCTTGTGGCAAGGTAACAAAGACTAGAAAGGTTATAATCTAGTCAAGTCGGACATTTTAACACTTAGCTAGGAACAAGGAGGTATGGGGATTAAAAACCTCAGACTTCACAACCAACGTCTTCTCCAGAAATGGATTTGGAGGTTCTGGAATGAAGATAGGTCTCTCTGGAAGAAACACATATCACAGAAGAATGGTTTGATAAATCATTGGACAACAAATGAAGTAAAGACTACATAGGGATGTGATGTATGGAGAACAAATAGAAATATGTGGAATGAATTTAGTGAAGATTTGAGCATAAAGGTGGGTGATGGGGTGAAAACCTTTTCTTGAGAAGATCACTGGATTGGGCCAAGTAATCTTAGAATCCTATTCCAGGATTTCTACTGTCTCAGTCTTCAAAAGAATGATAAAATATCTCAAGTGTGGACAGAGCAAGGTGGAACCTGTTGTTGGAAAGGCTCTAAATGATTGGGAAAGAGGGAGAATGACAGATTTGTTCCAGGTGTTGAGTTTCTCATATGGTCCACTAATGAACCAGATAAGCCAGTGTGGGAGTTATGCAATAAAGGGATCTTCACTGTTATATCAGTTCACTGGGAGAAAAACAAGATCAAATAATCTGAGGCCTGACCTTGGAAACTTAATTAGAAAATTAAAATTCCATCTAAGGCTTCTGCTTTTGTTTGACTGGTTTTCGAGGAAGTCTTGCTTAGTGCAAGAGGCTTTACAAAGAAGGCTCTACATATATGCTCAAGAATGTCTCTTTTGTGAGAAAGATGCAGAAAGCAATAAACATCTATTTCCACATTGTCAAACAACCGCAAATTTGTGGCACATGTTGTTTTGTATCCTAGGGTGACTTGGGTGTTACCTAGATCAACTCTAGAACTTTTTTGTAACAGGAAAGAAATTGGAAGAAGAGAAACAGATGAGGATTGGTGTGAGTCCATTCCAGCTTGCATCTATGGACAATTTGGAATTCTCTCAGGACAGTGTTAAGATAGAGCTACTCCAGTTAGAAAATGAAAATGAATTATCTTAATCTCTTCTATTTTTGGTATAAACAGGATATAGCAGGGGAAAGCAGTAGATATGGTAGATTTTCTAGGCAATGAGTAAATTGTTAGTTAACAACAGTCCCTGAACACTGTTTCTGAGGCAGATTTAGAATTTAAAGTTTGTGGGTTCCTTGGACAAAATAAAAATCAAATATATAGTGGGTAACTACGCTAGAACCCACAACCAAGAGGCCTACAAAGCTTTAGTGAGCTCCTTCTTTACCACTAAATGAACAACACACTTATAGGTTCTCAACTTATAATTCTTATATATTTACTAGATTTTTCAATATAAATACAAGAACCATACGAAAGTTACTGGATTTCCGGGTAACACCTACTACTCCAAGTCCGCTCCTACACTGTTTTGGGGAATTTTGCTTGTAATGTACCCCATTGGCACCTTCAAGTATCTGATGTTTTTGGATTGAATATGGTGCCTTATTAAAGAAAAAGATAGAATAACTGATACATGAATAACTAAACCCTACATAATTGATTCATGCATAACTAGTCCCTGCATTACTTTTACCTGGATAACTCTTAACCAACAATCGAATGACCCCAAAGTTCTTTTCATGTTTTGTATTCAATTCATGGTTTTGTTTTACATGGTTGTTGAAGGACGGGGAAAAGTTGATGCTCAGATAAGTAAAGATGGATTATGTTTAATTTTCATGAAATATTATGTTCCACAATTTCCTTTTCAAGTGGACCTTGGAGTAGAACACAATTAAAAGGATATGAGACATATAATTTGTGGGAGAGATTATATCTAGCAACCATCGTGGTATTAAAAATATCAGGTTGATCCACATAGATGAGAAAGCATGAATAGAATACTTGAGAGACATGGGTAGAGGAAATTTTGGGCTTTGATAGTTGGGTCATGTGCAATTTTTTTGTATACATAATCTAAAATTGGAAGCTTTATTCTAATAATTAATTAAAAAGGGTCTAATATTTGCTTTATGGGTATGTGCTCAACTTGATGTTTAAAGTGCCAAGTTATTTTTTGATAAAAACAAAAAAATAAAAATAAATGCCAAGTTACTTTCGAACTACCCGTGTACCAGTGGTGTTGAATCTCCTTATTTAGTTATGCTTCTAGCACTTGATGTTCAGAACTCAATGGCCTATTAATCCGGATTTGTGCCTTATTAAGCTCCCTATGGGTTTTAGTGCTCCCTACTGAAGAACACTCCACTCCCCGGGCTTGAATTGTTAAGGGTGAAGGAATCACCGTTCTGCCACATGCTTAGATGGTTTGTTGTACTTCAATAATAGGAGGGAGTAAGATATAACATATACAGTTTGTGTAATATGAGGTTATTTGCTTCTGATGCATTTAACTTCTTGTATTTGATCGTTTGGGGGAGAAAGAAAAGAAAAGACAATTATCATTCCGCCAACTCTCTTGCCATCCTGTCACCCATAATAATTGCAGTACATAATAGAAAATATTCTCCTTATTTGGCTTATTTACTATAATTTGTACTTCCTTCCATATAGTGCAGGCTGTCTTGCTTTCCCTTTTGCTCTATTCCAGCTTTCCTGAATTTGCTCATAGAAAACCACCTTGATTTACAATCTGTTACTGCTTGAATACTACTGTAAATCAAGAAAGAGCTAAGACCTCTTTTATTCTTATAAAAATTCATATAATCAAAAAGTGATCTTTATCTCTACATTCTTAGACCATTTCTCTCTTCTCTCGTAAAGAACTAGATATGACTACATCAAATGGGATACAGTATGATTGGTCGGAGAATAGTCATAATTCCTGAATGGAGGATCTGAGGGTGATTTAATTTCTCTTTTGGACCTCCGTTATAAAACTTTAGTGTAACTTACAGACTACAGAGTAGCAAATCTTTGACGTACACGGAGCTTCATTGATTAGATATGTCATAGGCTGTGATGATTAAGGGCGAGTCATTCTGAATAGTTAATCTTGTCCATATAATCTAGAGAACATGGCATTTCTCTTACACTAGTGATCATATCGATATCGGGTGGTAGATCCATGGTAGAAAGGTTGTCTGATTGTCTTTAAAAAATTCAAAAAAACAAAAGATAACAAGAGAGGATAGTATAGAGCAAGGATATAAATTATATATCCTGGATGTAGTACTTTATCACAAAAAAATCTGGATGTAGAGGCGCATAACAAATTTTTATGAAAATTGTGAGTTATCCGGAACAAATCCAGTCATTTTTTAGTTAGAATTTGGAAAAGAAAGAAATGGAATGATGATTTCTTTCACTTACCAAAATGTTTAAAAAAGTAAATAAGGAAAAGAATGGCCTCCGGGGCTTAGTACAAACGGGAAAAGCCGAGGGACTTGTGACCAAGGTCAGAGGTTTGAGTCCTGCCCCATGTGAACTAAGTCTGGTATATAAGTGGTGTAAGGTAGAGGGCGGGCCAGACGCAATGCCACTTGTTTTTTTTACTTTCACTAAGGAAGTCATTTTCCTTATTTTTGATGAGCTTGTTTTCCTTAAGAAATGTCTTCCAAAATTTTTAACCAACAACCGAACACAAGAAAATAGGAAAACAATTTCCCCATGCTGAACACACCCTTAGTCAAAACACCTTAGGTAAGTTGATCAAATTCAATGTAGATCCCACACCTACACCGACCCCACACCTATAACCACAACCAAATCAAACATGGATGCAGCAAGTATTTTGAAGGATCCAAGCAACATAGCTCCAATGGACCTCAATTGATCTCAAGCTTCTTCCAGCTCTTGTCATATAGTTATTATTCTTCTCAAAGTTTGCTAGTTCTTGGGTTTCTTTTCGAATTTCCATATTACATGAACGACTGCATTTTATGGCACTCTTGAGGCTTGATTGTTGTAAGTTCATTCAAATTTCCACATTTTATTCAGTTTCTAATCACTATTTAATTTGTTCATGTAGGATGAATAAATAACTTTGGATGCATACCAAAGAAAAGCTGAATACATAGGTGACCCCTTAAACTCTTTTCTTTTCTCCTTCCTTTTTTTTTTTGTTTTTCAATTTGACGCATAAACCAAGTGCAGTACCTATTGAGCACTTGAAGTGAAGACAAATTGTGTCAATTAGACACACACTTCTTACATGGCACAACGTGATACCACTTCTGAGCGTGTGAAAATTCTTTTTTTTTATTTCTTCTTCAATCCACTTATTTTCTGCCACGTTTATTGACCATCATAGCCTCTGCAAACCACCTGCAATCCACTGCCACCATTACTCCACCACCGTGGAAACTTACCATCATAGCCTCTGCAAACCACCTCCAACCCACCGCCACCATAACTCCACCACCGTGGAAAGTACCTCTATTACTCTCCTCCACTTTGTGGCATCACCATTACCGCGAAGCCCTAGTCAAAACTAAAACCCAAATGAAAGCCCACACCTTCACCGTCAAAGTTCACGTTCATAGAAACCCACGCTAGTTCTTATCTCCAATAACCCCCTCAATAACCCGTAAGATTCTCAAAATTTTGTAACAATGCCGGAGAAAAAAGATAGAATATCTAGGCCTAAGGCTTATAGTCGTCGACAGAGAGCAATTGTAAGCTGTGGTGAAGGTGGTATTGTGATTTTTGGGGACGATGACAAGTGGACAGGAATATTAGAGCACCTTTCCAGTCTGGGACTACAATAGTGACACAATGCATTTGGGTGCCCCTAATTAGGGATCTGTTGATTTCCTTCACTGTTTTCTTTTTCTTTTGACTCTTGTTTTTCTCTCTCGATGTCTTTTTTTCTTACTGGTCTTACTTTCCATGTCGGCAACGAGTGATATACACACTTCAGTTTGTTTGGAGCAGCAAAATATGTGTCTAATTGACACAATATGTATTCGTTTTAGGTGTTCAATAAGTACTAATCTTGATTTGGTTGTCAAACTGAAAAACTGGCAATTACGAGGGTGCCCATATATTCAGCCAAAAAAAAAAAAATGAGAACTTCCGAAGCATGCTGTTATAGCATCCAGTTTGCCTTGATATATTTTGTGACATGCTTGCTCTCACTTGGGCAATTTTAAACACTTCTACTTTATATCTTCTTCATATGAAGTTTTTAGTCGTAAATGTGCTAGTTTTCCAAACTTTCCCTCTCTTTGTTTGGTGACAACATTTTCACCTTATTCCTTATATTAGATAACTTTTCCTGGAAGAAGAGCAAAACCAGCATTGTACTGTTACCCAATTTTTCCATATACCTTAACCTGCCAATATTAATTATATTTAACTATGACTAGATCTTACCATCATGCACAAAAAGAAACTTGACCTTAAAATATCACCATGTGCACCAACTTCCAACTGGTTATTCACGCACTTAAATTGTAGGACTAGAAGTGATGATGGGAATTCCTTTGTGTGGAACTGTGTTTGGAGCCCCCTTATTGTGATTGCAGGACTAAGATTTGGTTGTGTAAATGCTTTATAGTTTTTTTTTCGGTTCTCCGTGTGGTCTTTCTTAGGAGGCTTTGAAAGATTTTAAGAAAAGGCTGCCTGAAATGCATATTCTTTGGAAACTGATCAGAAATTAGGAAATGAGAATCTTCTAGAGAAAGGAAAAAAAATGAGACTATTGCCTTTTAAGAGTGTCAATTGAGATGTATGCTCTGAGAGTTTGACACAAATCCTTTCTTGTCATTTTGCAGAACAGTGAATTAATCTTTTGCTGGTAGAGGCCAGAATATCTTCTCGTTTCTCTCGTGCTGATCTCTTTATTAAACTGTTCAACAGCAATGTTGATACTTGCTTGAGAGGATTAGACACCTAAAGGATTCGTACTAATTTCTGGATCAACTTCTGCAAATATTTTGTTTGCTATACTTTTGTTTTGATTTTCTTCCGCTCTGTACATACTGTTTGGTTTTTAAGATCACGTAGAACAAACAATCTATTTGTAGTTTGTACAGCACGTAAGTGCCCAAACATTCGGATCTGTTTTATTCTAGTGTTTTTTGATATTATTTTCCCAAAAAGAATGTTATATGGATTTTCTGCTATTCGCGCTTATTCAAAATGTCTTCCTCCCTTCCCTTGCCGCAAGATTCCTCCTTTTAGATGTGTCCTCAAAATATGGAAAATACTTGTGTGTGCGAGGTATCAGATTCTATCAGGCCCACGGCGATCCAAGACCAGAAATATGGCGACTGTTTCA
Organism: Capsicum annuum; assembly: GCF_002878395.1. Classification (NCBI taxonomy): domain Eukaryota; kingdom Viridiplantae; phylum Streptophyta; class Magnoliopsida; order Solanales; family Solanaceae; genus Capsicum; species Capsicum annuum. Next base: position 140,193,586 of record NC_061122.1, on the reverse strand, counting down.
CTTCTTTGTTCCACTTGTACGATTTTTTCCGTTTTCAGAAAGTCCGACCGATAGCATTAGGTAAATTCGGACAAAATTGTTTCCTCTATATTTTAGCTCCTTAGTTGTAAAATAATAACTTCCCCATATTGACACTATTTGACTTGACACGATTTAGAAAAGGAAGTATTTTGAAATTGTAGTCTAAAATACATTTTAGATATTGGTGTCTATAGATTACTAGTAAAGGAAGTATTTTGAAATTGTAGTCTAAAATACATTTTAGATATTGGTGTCTATAGATTACTAGTTTTGAGGCCCGCACAAGCTCAAGATAAAAAAATAAAAAGTTATATTTAAAAAATATAATTGATATTATATTTTTTTATTTATAATTTACGTAGTGTTACGATTGCTATGTTAAACATATTTTGTTGATAAGTTTCATAATTTTGAAAGTTTGTAATCACATAATTGAATATTTTTAAATAAAAATTTATTTGTGGGAAAGTATTACTAGAGAATTAAAATATATCAAAAGATCACGAGTAATTCAATATTTTATAAAATAGGTTAATAATTATAATTTGACATAGATCATAAATAGAAAAATATTGGTATTTTTATGAATTTGTAAGTATATAATTTCATAGTAATAACTAGAATAAATTTAATTTAATATTTATTGTGTTTTAATTTCACAAATAATTTCATGTGGTAAGAGTTTTTACAAAATTCAACTTTTTTATCTAATGCAGCAAAATATTTCAACGTCTTCAAGTATATATAAGAATAGTTACAACCTTAATTTGGAGCCTTTACATGACCTAACTGAAATAGTGATTTATAAGGACATTAAATAATATTAAATTACTTTAATAGTTATTCTATTCGGTCCATTTACTTGTCATATTTATTTTTTACACTCTTTTAGAAAAATATTCTATTCATTCTATTTTAATTATTGATTTATCTTTTTTTCTGTCCACAAAGAAAAACAATAAGGACAATGCACTATTTATCCCTTATTAAGTTACCCCATTTGTTATATATTTATGAAGAATTGAACAATATTAAAAGAATTATAAGGGTGTAGTTAAAAATTACTGCAAACTTTAATTTTATATTAAAAGCTGTTTTGAAAATTACCTTTTTGAGCTTAAGTGATTGTTAATTTAAAAGGTAAATATTTAATGACAAACATGAAAATATTTAATAAAATGTCAACATCAATTGCCACTGATGATAACTTAACCCACTTATCAAAAAAGTGAAATATCTAAAATGTACTTGTGAGAGCTACAAAAATTGGAGATCCTCCCTTCCATAGTAGTAATTTATTAAAGGTAAAAAAGAAAATTTTGAAGTTATTTTTTTTCTAATTATGGAAAGGTGATATTCACTTTGGAACGGATTGAAAAGAAAAATATGCGACACAAATTGAGGCAAACGGCATATAATAATTGAATTATAATATTTTGAGAAATGATCTCGACTTTTAGAAATGACAAGTAAATACAAGTCAGATGGATATTGTTGAAAAGTTTAATAATAATAATAATAAATTACCATTGTAAAATAATATATTTAGAACTCGAAAAGAGATGCCTAACCTAACCGTCATCATCATTTGAAAATCTCAATCTCACTGGAAATGGCCAACCAGGCTGCTGGGCAACTTGTACCCCTTGCTATTAATGCCGATAATTTTCCACCCTTACCACAAAAACTCCAATTGAGCCTACTTTGCATAGTGTTTTATCACCATCTAGAGAATCATCATCACATTTGGGAAAATATGTCAATTAGTGAAGCCACTAACAATCTTTGTTCCTAAAACTCAAGTTAATCCTAATGTTGAACCTATTCCTATCAAGAAGTTGAATTACAAAATGGTACTCCTCGAGTCATGTGGGTCATGTGGACTAAGGAAGAAGTGGATCAAATGAACGTGATTGAAAAGCTGCAATATGTAAGAATTGAGAAGTTCCCCTAGAATGGCCTAAATTGGAAGATATCCGAGTCCAAATTCCTAAGCAATTCAGTGTGAAAGAAGAATGCAGAATTGGATACTTGAGGAATCGTCATGTTCTTAAGCTATTTAACTTGATTTTTGGGTTTTGTTAATGTGATTTCAAAGAATGTATACTATATTACTACGAAGGATGGCTACTTCTATCAGATGAGATCTTTAATCTACGAAGCTAAATTCAAAATTGATGAGGAGACGACACAAACAATGGCATGGATTTCGTTTCAAATACTAAGCCAACTTTCTTTGCGAAAGAATCATTGGTTTCTTAAGCATCAACTATAGGAAATCTCATTTGAATTTGGCCACTGTGAACTAGACAAGACATAATTGTGCTAAGGTTAAGGTGCAAATGGATCTATTGGCAAATTTAGCTAAGTGTGTGGAGATGGAGATGTGAGACCCCGTAAAATTTTAATGATTCTATTTTTGACCCTTTCGCATTCGTAATTTTAATTTTTGACTTGAATTATGTTTAGAGATGTTAAAAGGGTGTGTGAGAAAATTTTTGGATTTTTTGGAAGGGGTTCGGGGTCATTTTGGGACCCCTAGGCAGTAAGGGTCCACGAAAAGATCATGTCACGGAGGTTAACCTCCGCAATATCAGCGTGGCATGAAGGCTAATATAACGCTCCGAGACTACCCCCTGGACGTCACACGATGCTTAGAACCACATGTGATCCCAAACAAACCCATGATTCTGGCATAACTCATAAGCAACTGAAATAAATACATAAAACTAAAAATAATAAGCGAAGGAGATGTCATCAGCTAGACTTGTTCATTACAAAACTGTTTTAAAATATTTACATCACTGGATTATACAAAAGAAAGCTGAAACTGAATACATCAACTCTGACTGACAGTCTATGAAGCCTCTACTAATACTGACTATAGGTAGCTGAAACATGACCCCCAATTATCCCTAATTAATACAATTGAATAAAACATATAATACTAAAACTATAGTTTACTCAAATACTTGATTCAAGAGAACTCATCACCTGCTGTCTGGAAACTATGAACTATCTGATTATGATGTATGGGCTACAATTGGTACCTACATTATGAAACAATATAACCATACAGATGTATATATGGTCAGTACTTCTGGAATGTACTGAGAATGTGGGAGTGAATACAATAAGTAAAACTGAAACTAGACATACTTTCAAATTATGTATAATAAGTGTAAAATGACTCACTTTGATCATGAATAAAACTGAAAGCTGAAAATATCACAAAACATGAATAATAAAGCATAATTTGATAAGCTTAGTGATTCATAACACTTGGTTTCTAAAATATTTTTTTTTTCTTGGTGCGAGATTCTTATAACTAACATAAACCATGTGAGCTATTATGGAGTCGAATGTCTTATCCACGTCGAGAAGAGCTGTTCTGCCCTTGCCATCGGAATAGAACCTTAACTTAAAGTGATCACTATACTTATCCCATATTGGGTAAAGGAGGGGACACTATCTGGCGAGGCCCCTAAACATAAATTTACGATGGCACGTAGTTTTGAATAATAAGATGCGGTAAACCCACTGAAACATCCCAGGTTTGGACCCTTAGAAAATTTCCTGGAATCCCGTTCTTCAAACCCAATACAGCTCATGGTACGAGCCGTATGCTGGGGTACAAGTGGAGAAGTCCCGTTGTAAGTTGACCAGTGTTAGTTGGTAGGATGGTTTTGATCACTGGAATGGATATAACTTAGGGGTGAGTGTCATATGGTTGGGTACGAGTCGTATAGGTGACTCATAAGGTAGGCAGTGTTTGATTCTTCTGGTGTTGCATTCGTCCAGGGATACGGATCATGGGTACAGATCGTATGCTGAGGTTACGACTTAGGTGGATGAGTCGTATAATGGACAGTGTCTGATCCATGGTAGAAGCTTGGTTACGATCGGGTGGGTATCAATTGTAAGGGAGGTTCTACTTGTAAGGAGGTCAGTTGTGACCCCATGTCGGGTTCTTATGGGATTTAAGCGGTGGTATTCTGGACATTTCCCTACTTACCTAATAAAGACCCACGACTTCTAATACACTTAGGAGGTTATTTACCCTATTATTTTTTCTTAAATACTTAGAAACTCTTCCTAAACATATCATAATTCTCTCAAGAGCTTTTGGGGAAAAGAGCTAGGGTTTCAACTGGGATTACTTTGGGGCTTGTCTTGATGAATTTTCCATCAATCTTCTTAGTTTAAGGCATGATTCTCTTCTCTACTTGTAATTTCAATTAAAGGCATGGTTACATGGTTGATTTCATGGTTTTTCTCTTGCATGATTATGGCTTTCAACTATTAATTTGGGGGGTTTTGATGTTAAATGCTTGGTTATGATTTCCTATGGTTTTAATTATTTTTTCTATGCACTAAAGGTGGTTTTGGAAAATTGAATTGCATGGTAATGGTTTAATGGTAATGGAATTTGGTTTTGGTTATATTATGCCCCAAGGCGTTTGATAAAATGCTTATAAATATATGTTCATTGCATTGACTTATTTCAATGGAACTCTTGCTTGTTTTCAGCTTATATATGAAACCTTAAATGTTTTTCAATGGTTTACAAAGGTTAATGGCTAATTGTTAATGCTTGTAGAGAACATGATAGTCTTCCAAGAGGTTTAATATGGCTAATGATAGGGCACTTGAATGTCCCCTTAATTTAAATGATTTGGCTATGGATAATGCTTACAAGTATGGTGACACGACAATACCACTAATTTATTAAATAGCATTATTTAATAAATGGATAATTGGATTGTTTTAACTTGGTTTTAATTGGACATTAATGAAGGGAAGTTTAAGCTAATTCATGAAAGGTAGCGGTCCTAGAGGGATCAAAACCTAAAACTCATATTTACTGATATGAGGGGTCTTCGATGGCCACGTGCGAGTGTCACATTTATATTGGAGGAATGTACTATTCATCCCAGGAATATTTCTTGGTCGTGCGGCTACACACACTGGGATCCTTTCAGCAGGGGGAGCTGAACCCATATGGCCTGTGGGTGGTAGGACGACTAAGCTACACAACCCAGGTAAAGGTTTTATTCCCAACACTTATATATATGTATGGTTGTTTGCATTGAATAATACAATGTGATGTATTAAAGTGCTTAGGAACTTAGTCACTATTTCTGGCCAAAATAGTTGATCCTACCCGTCCCTTAGCCTACATTACAACCATCAAAAGACCTACTTGATCCTAACCTTAACATTCCGACATTTAGTGGAGTACTACATTAAGGGCAAGCCTATGGTCATTAGCTGCTACATATGAATTCTTTGTGAGAGTGAGCGCAAGGATACTTTGCTGCCCATGTTTGAAAAATATGCTATACTTGTGAGTGATTATGGGTACTATATTGTGAGACACACATGGTTGATGAGTTTTGGATAGTTGTATATGATTCTATGTACCTTAAACGTTTGCATGCGAGTTGATCACCATCACGAGTCTATGCTTGAGGTTAAATTGTTTCTACTTATAATCGGAAAGCTACTCTTCGTTGATAATTGTTGTGCTTGTCTTGAAGAATGTTTTGTGTTGTTTCTGTAAAAACCTTAAGTCAATGCTTAGAAGGACATGATATGTTGTTCGAGGACGAACAAAGCTCTAAGTGTGGGGTGTTGATGATAGGCGAAATTACGCGCCTATATCAATATATTTTGCCCATATTTTAGCCTAGTTTCGAGAACTAATTATCTATTTCGTACACTTTTAGTCCTTTTTCCTGTAAATGAGCTAACAAATGTGATTAGGAAAGTTTCAGGTATAAATGATGCAAAATACAGCAATTTATGGCTTACTTGACGCAAAAGAAAGCTCACAAACGAGATGGAAAGGAGCTGGACGCATAAAGGACTAAATCTGCTGCATGGAAAATCTGTGCCGGGCTAAAACAGCATTTCTGAAGACTTTGGGACTTACAGACACAAAGCTGGATTTTTGCCATAATACATTAACCTAGTGCAATTAGGTTATGTGTTTCATCATTCTATTTGGATTATAATTTTGTAACCTTACCCTAGTACAATTGGGTCAAGGATTTCATTAGTATATTAGGATTTGGTTATTTATTTTATTAGTTTAGTAGGAGTAGGATAGGAGTATTATAAATACCCTATCATGTTAGAGATTTTCAAGAAGAAAAGGGGGGGGAGACATTCTGACAATTCATTCATCTCCTTACAATTAAGACATCTTCCTACAACCCATTCTCAATTCTTCATTCTTCTACTCTTAAATTCCACAACAAGAGAATCGTTACTTGCTACGGAATCACTAAAACCACACGCCAAACACCTACTATTCACGCCATCCACCATGCAAAACGTGATATCCTTCGCATTCATGGGTAACTAAATCTCTTAGTTGGGGTTATGGAAGCCGAATGAGTTACTATCTATAGCTATGAGTTTGTGAGTTCAAGACAAGTATATTGCTTATATCATTATTCTCTTCATCTTAAATCTACATTCTTTGCGGTTCAAACACAAGAACACGCCATTCTAACATCTAACCTGTTCGAGAGAAAGGTTATTTGTCTAGAAAAGAAGACGCATAGACCAACGCCAGTCTAACATCTGACTTGTTCGAGAGAAAAGTTATTTGTCTGGAAAAGAGATAATGTCAAGGTAGTAGGACACCCTTTCCTATTAAAAAGCTAGTGCCGTACCTGGACTAACTTCTTGGAGAATTCGTACCGTTAGTCACGCTTTAAGCTCGAGAGAGTTAAAGTGAAATAGTCCTTGTTTAGGTCGAGAGACGCTTGGATTTACCATCGACTACAATTCTCTATAAGCAATTACATGTCAAGACTCTACACACTCATAGCCAATAGAGACGTATACCTCAGAAGGTGGACATAACCCCAACGCCTCAATTCTCATTGTTTACAACACACGTGACAATCTCTCTTTATTTTGCTATTTTCAGTTCTTACATTCTTGTTTTGGTTACATACTACAATCCCCCCTTTCCTACGAGACTTGCACTAAAAGTCTAGTAATTTCTCTTGCTTGTTGGCCAAGCTATTCTCTGTGGGATCGATACCCAACCCAGGTTGGGTTCTATATTTGCTAACGACCGCTTTACACTCCCACGAGAGCTGTAGATTGAGCGTTATCAGTATCAATTGTAAGGGAGGTTCTACTTGTAAGGAGGTCAGTTGTGACCCCATGTCGGGTTCTTATGGGATTTAAGCGGTGGTATTCTGGACATTTCCCTACTTACCTAATAAAGACCCACGACTTCTAATACACTTAGGAGGTTATTTACCCTATTATTTTTTCTTAAATACTTAGAAACTCTTCCTAAACATATCATAATTCTCTCAAGAGCTTTTGGGGAAAAGAGCTAGGGTTTCAACTGGGATTACTTTGGGGCTTGTCTTGATGAATTTTCCATCAATCTTCTTAGTTTAAGGCATGATTCTCTTCTCTACTTGTAATTTCAATTAAAGGCATGGTTACATGGTTGATTTCATGGTTTTTCTCTTGCATGATTATGGCTTTCAACTATTAATTTGGGGGGTTTTGATGTTAAATGCTTGGTTATGATTTCCTATGGTTTTAATTATTTTTTCTATGCACTAAAGGTGGTTTTGGAAAATTGAATTGCATGGTAATGGTTTAATGGTAATGGAATTTGGTTTTGGTTATATTATGCCCCAAGGCGTTTGATAAAATGCTTATAAATATATGTTCATTGCATTGACTTATTTCAATGGAACTCTTGCTTGTTTTCAGCTTATATATGAAACCTTAAATGTTTTTCAATGGTTTACAAAGGTTAATGGCTAATTGTTAATGCTTGTAGAGAACATGATAGTCTTCCAAGAGGTTTAATATGGCTAATGATAGGGCACTTGAATGTCCCCTTAATTTAAATGATTTGGCTATGGATAATGCTTACAAGTATGGTGACACGACAATACCACTAATTTATTAAATAGCATTATTTAATAAATGGATAATTGGATTGTTTTAACTTGGTTTTAATTGGACATTAATGAAGGGAAGTTTAAGCTAATTCATGAAAGGTAGCGGTCCTAGAGGGATCAAAACCTAAAACTCATATTTACTGATATGAGGGGTCTTCGATGGCCACGTGCGAGTGTCACATTTATATTGGAGGAATGTACTATTCATCCCAGGAATATTTCTTGGTCGTGCGGCTACACACACTGGGATCCTTTCAGCAGGGGGAGCTGAACCCATATGGCCTGTGGGTGGTAGGACGACTAAGCTACACAACCCAGGTAAAGGTTTTATTCCCAACACTTATATATATGTATGGTTGTTTGCATTGAATGTTTTTTCCTTGGATTTGATAACTAGCATTACTTTATCCTTATCTCGAGTTTCATGCTAGTTTTCACCCACTAACCCGTCTACTGACAACTATATACCCACACTATATAGGAACCAACCATTCAACTCCTTCTTCATAGTACTTGATTCGGGGACAACTTATTGAACTGAAGTGGTGAGCTTTCATCCTTTCGGAAGACATTATTTCATGTTGGACATTCTTAGACATTTTACTTTATTTTTGGATAATGGTTTTGGTCGTGGTTGGGGGCATGTCCCAACAAGATATTTGTATTCTTTTGGATAGGGACTTTGTGGTACTTCTGGGGGTTGGTATGGGTGGGATCAATAGTGGTGTCATCTTTGACATTGGAATAAGATGGGAGGCTGGCATCATCGGACATAATTTCTCACTGTTCAATTGTATTACATTTTCAATTTGATTATCACATTGTTTTTGATATTTTATGAATGGTTGGTTTGGTATGGTTAGAATCGATTGGGATAGTCATGGTTGTGACCCTATCCCAGAGTCTTCATGAGATCATTACACAATTTTATTAAATACTCGAAATTCAGCTCATCCAAGGTTGTACAAGGTAGTTTGGGTTAGACTAACGGGGTGGTCCCCGATCCTGGTTGGTCTTGGGATGCCCATTACGACAAGGCTCCAGTCTAGGTTGTGTTACCCACATTCCCTTGTCGGTGCTAAATACTACTCCCAAATGTACTTATATGCTCATACTTGTGAAATCCACCTAAAAATACTATCTGGATTTATAAACTGAAAACCAACTATGTTTCTCATACTTAAATCATTTTCATGAGGAAACTTGTGGATTTCATGTCCTATCTAAACGATCATAAGATCAGAACTGAACTTTAATTATGCTGTGAAATTTGTATCTTGAACTGATATAAGCTTGAACTTCTAGTAAACTTAGTCACTTATGCTTAAACTTGAAATCATTCATCATCTCATAGAAACTTCATATCAAAATATCAAACTCAATGCTTAAGATCACTTTCAAGGATAAAAATATAAGTAAACATGAAATCATATGCAAAATAGTATTCAATTTATGAGAAAGCATCAAAATCTCAAAGCATAAGAAAAGTGAGTATAAACCCTAGTAAGTCAATTTCTTCAAATCAAATGTTTGGGTACAAGGACAGAAGAGTATCCTTGTTCAAGCACCACATACCTAAATTTATTGATTTCTTGAAGGAAAGCTTGAATTTGAATCCTTGGAAGTTGAACTTTGGGGAGAAACCCTAACTTATTTCTTTTGAGAGTGGAGAAGAAAATGAGCATTGAAAATTGATAACTGATGAATACATAATATTTATAAGGAGTCGTGAGGGGATAGGGTTTGAGGTGAGGAAAATACCAAAAATACCCCTAAGAAAATAAAAAAAGTCACAGATATTCTTCAACTGGCGACTAGGTTGAAAGCCGTTAGTTTGGTGACGTCTCATTACCCTAGTTGTCAACTCTAGCTGGATTTTGTCATTTACTGGTTAAGGCTGACAACTTGAGTTAATGGCTCGTCACCTAGCTAACGGTTCGTCACCTAGACGATGGCTCATCACCTTAGTCGTTACCTAGTTGACGGCTCATCAACTTAGTCATCACTTCTGACAGACAGACACTCCAAAGTAAAATGAGCATAACTTTCTACTCTGATATCGGATTAAGGTAAAATCAGTTGCATTAGAAATAAGACTGAAAGATATTTCATTTGATATACAGTAGTCCATCTAAATCATTATATTCTAGGAGTGATAGTAGCTGGAATTTGACCCAAGTTGAAACATCCACTAAGACTCAATCGGTAGAAAAGTTCTCAACTCATCTTGGAGTTAGAAGATCATTATAATCTCGATTCATATCCAAAGTTGTTCCCACACTATAGAATGGATCAACACACTTATTTTGACATGAAAATCATTTGGTATGATCTATACATGTAGGAACGAAAGTTCAAATTCTAGCTAAAAAATATGAAGGGTTACATTATCTCCCCTTTGGGATCATTCGTCCTCGAATGAAGGTTGATATTTGGATGAAAAGAATGTAATTACTATCTTAAAACTAAAAACATAAAATTGATCATTTCTCATAACTGAAATCACCTCTTAATAGGGTACTGACTTAGCTGATACATATGGAAATGAACACATACATAGGAATCATATTCAATAATGTTGACATGACATGTCTACTAATGAAGGATAAAGCTGAGCTGAAATGATGAAACTTTTATCATGAACCTAATTTCTGAGCTAACTTAGTTGACTATGAGGAGCTGATTCATACTAAGAGTTTATAACTCATTTGAAATATCCAGGACACAATTATACATCTAGAACTGTGAAGTGATTGTTACTGTAATGAAAATTTCATGAGTTACTAAGAATGGAATATGAGTTTCATTAAACTCTCCTTATCATAACTTCTAATAATAATCGAGGGAAAGAATTTTAGGAATGATCTGAGCATGGTATTCGAATGAGGAATAGCCACATAGAGACATCTCTATAACATAGGATTTAGGCATATAGAACAGAAGCTAGAATAGGATTACTATGTCTTAGGCAATGCAACTGTTAACTTTCAAGCTTAGCCACACTTCTCAAATACTTTTATCATCTATACTCTTTCTCTTAAGTACTACACTTCTTTTGATGCAACTTATAACCTTCACATGGGTACATGTGACTACCCCAACCAAAGTTTGAGTTGAACTACATACTATCACTATGTTCAAGCCTAACTCGAAGTCACAAGATACTACACATAACACTATAATTCTAGTCTAAACCACTGATTCAATATTCTATTTTTTTCAGAGTTTTTATCCTAAGCATAACATGCCTTACCACTTCAACGACTATCTCTGAACTCTTACTATGAATTTACTAGCACATATTGCATTCATCGACTTATATACTAACATGACATTCGAGCCTATCATTATAACCACATATGAACTTTTATCCAACAAACCCACCTAGAAATTTTCCCATATTCTCTAATATCTCTATCCATAATAATTTTTATGCACCATCCCCAAGAAGACATATCTAGAATTCCCAACTAACTATGACATATACCAAAGATTTGCCTCAATCTTCTTTCTCCCTTTGGCCTTAGATAAAACAAGCATACAACTATCTTTCTTAATCAGGGCTATCTACTCTCTCTCATATAAACCATTGTTTATCCATTTTCATCACCACTATCTTAACATAAGAAGAGGGTCACCAAAGGGCTAGAATATAGGGATCTGAAGCACGAAAGAATACTATACATAACTTTGACACTTAACTTAGGCTTGAGGAATAGAGTATCAAAGGCATGAATTCATAAAAGAGATATAAATTAAGGACATACATGACAAATGCAAATCTCACTGGTCATTAAGGGTGTACCATGAATTTTGAAAACTGAGCGTACTCTAAAATGTGGTTTCAACTTATCATAAATCACTTAAATAAGACTGTGATTCATAGATTCATGAGGAATGACTCAAATCACAGAGTGAAGCTGTTACTTCTTTACTAGGAGCTGAAAATGAACATGAATATGCATAAAGTGTATAAGCATTGGTCACGGGCATGGATCTATCACCCAAGAAATAGATAAGGTGCCAAAAAGACTGAAATCCAAGGAAAGGAATATGCTAGAGAAAGAATGGATCACTATCTCATCATAACTTTTATTGACATGCATCACAATCTAATTCTCAAAACTTGATTTGGTTCTTCACCCTATCATCTCCTCCTTAGATCAAAAATGACATTCTAAGCCGTCCTATTCCATATCCTTAAGACCGAGCCATAAATTACTTCGCTCTAACAAACAATACATGAATGCTCACTCACCCAAATAAACTCTATATGGACAATATTAACTTCATTCTTGGATAGTTTTTGCATATATACCACACTTAACTTTCTCTAGCTTCAACAATCATCATCATTTACTTACATTCTTCTCGACAAGCATACCTGCCTTACTAAACACATAATTTGCCTCTTTTTCTTCACAGCCTATTAATATCACACCTCTAAACTTAAATTTTCCCTAAACCATAGAATCAAAATTATACTAAAAGACTTAGATCTTCAACCTATAACTCCCAACTTAGCTATCAAGAATACCATATACTTTATAACTAGCCTTCTTCACACTTAGCAACTCATGGGTACTATCTAAGCACACACGACACTTTACAAACTTAGAAAAATAATGCAACCCCATATCACCTTGGGCATACCTCTACATCATACCTACACCATCATACTTAATTGAAAAATAAATGAACTTAAATTTTTGCGTACATCATTCCAAGCCTACTAGCTTACCTTTCATATAACTAACATCACTATTTTAAGCAATCATTGTTTCTAACTTTATGATAATCCACTTTTCAAGCTTAGATTCTAGTACTAGACATGATAAACCTCAAGCTCACACACCATTCTTTCTTGGAAAAACATCAAGAAATACTAGTTCACTAAAACCTCATAATAAAAATATTTGATAATAATCTTATGGTCTATCTTACCATAATCCATTAGCATATCCTCCTTTCACACATCACTACTACTTATCCATCCATATATCTAAATTATACTCCTAGCCCTACAAGCATCAACCAATTTCTCTTTCACAACCACAAGGAGAACCCACATTAATAATCTTTAACAATATAATACTTTCGTTAATAACCTATACTTTTCTAACATAATGAAATATCATCAAGAACTCCTTTCCTACTTTAAGCATACAATAATTCACCTTAACTAATAACTCCTTCTCCATCTTTCATTATGAAAACTACACCACATTCACTATCCCTTAGTTAACACATAAGAACATATTACCTCAATCCTACTTAATAGCAGATAAAAATCTATCAATTTACCCACAACCAAATGCTAACCCTACCTTTTCTTGTTACTACGCTTTTAAATCCATATTTCTAACTCTAAGGATGTTCTACTACTTATGAATCACAACACCCTAAGTTATGCTATCCCTTAATAAAAACTGTATTCAATACTTTCATGCTCTTTTCTTTCATGAGAGCTATTTGTAATGAAGGGCTAAAGGGAAATCTGAATACATAGCCCATTTTTCCTTAACTGAACAACTCATAAGGATAAGGACATAAGCTTTCAAATTAAAGGAATTTAAACATACTAGCAGGCTCCTCTCAAGCCCTTTGTATGATTTTTAAAGTTGTTGATAGTAAATCTAAGAGCATCATCTTGGGAGGAATTAAAATTTACTACTCATGTTATCTCAAGAATAAGTCGTAGTTGGAGAAGTATAGAGTAACACATGAATTGAGAGAAGTTTTTAAGAGAACAACCTTACTGCATGATCTAGAGCATGAAGAAGGGAAATATTTCTTGAATGCCTGATAGCCTCTCAAAGAAAAGTACAAATGTCTCCGTGCCATTCTGTAAGACTTTACTACACATGACTTTATAGACATCCTAGGAAACTTAAACTCTATGCTCTGATACCAAATTTGTAACGCCCTGAGACTACCCCTTAAATGTCATACGGTGTTTAGAACCATAAGTGATTCCAAGATAACCCATGATACTGGCATAACTCATAAGTAACTAAAATAAATACATAAAACTAAAAATAATAAGAGGAGTAGATTTTATTAATTGGACTTGTTCATTACAAAACTATTTTAAAACATTTACATCACTGGATTATACAAAAGAAAGTTGAAACTGAATACATCAAATCTGACTGACTGTCTATGAAGCCTCTACTAATACTGACTATAGGTAGATGAGACATGACCCCTAACTATCCTTAATCAATAGAACTAAATAAAATATATAGTACTAGAACTATAGTTGACTCGAGTCCTCAATTCAAGAGAAATTATTACCTGTTGGTTGGAAACTACGAACTATCTAATTATGATGCATGAGCTACAACTGGTACCTACATTATGAAACAATGTAGCCACACAGATATATATGTGGTCAGTACTTTTAGAATATACTGAGTATGTGGGGGTTAATGCAATAAGTAGTAATGAAGATGAGCATACTATCAAATCATGCATGCTAAGTGAAAACGGACTCACCTTGATCATGAATAAAAATGAAAGCTGAATATCACAAAACATAAATAGTAAAGCATAATCCGATAAAATTAGTGAGCCAATACACTTAGTTTCTAAAATCTTTGCTTTTGTTTTCTTGGTGGGTGATTCTTATAACCGATATAAACCATGTGAGCAATTATAAAGTCTAATGTCTTACCCATGCCGAGGAGAGCTGTTTTAACTTTGCTATCAGAATTAAACTTTAACTTAAGGTGATCAGTATACTTAGCCCATGTTGGGTAAATGAGAGGACACTCTGTGGTGAGGCCCCTAAACATAAACCTATGGTGGCATAAGTTTTTAGAGAATAAGATGTGCTAAATGCACATTCCTCTCTCGATGCTAAATACTACTCCTAAAAATATACTTATATGCTCATACTTGTGAAATCCACCTTAAAATAGCATCTTGGTTTAAAAACTTAAAACCAACTATACTTCACTTACTTAAATCATATTCATAAGGAAACTTGTGGATTTCATGTCCTATTTGAGATCAAACAGTCAAAACTAAACTTTAATTATGCTGTAAAACTATTATATTGAACTTCTAAGCTAGAAATTCTTATAAACTTAGTAACTTATGCTTAAACTTGAAATAATTCATCATCTCATAGAAAATCCATATCAAAATATCAAACTCAATGCTTAAGATCACTTTGGGTATAAAAATTTAAGTAAATATGAAATCATATGCAAAATAGTATTCAGTTTATGAGAAAACATTAAAATCTCAAAGCATAAGAAAAGTGGGTATAAAGCCTAGTAAGTCACTTTCTTCAAAATCAATTAGAAACAAAAATTTTGGGCATATGAATGGGGGAGTATTCTTTTTCAAGCCCACATGCTAAATTTATTGATTTCTTGAAGGAAAGCTTGAATTTGAATTCTTGAAAGTTGAACTTTTGAAAGAAGCCCTAACTTCTTTCTTTTGAGAGTAGAGAAGATAATGAGAATTAAAAATTGATAACTGATAAATATATAACATTTATAGGATTTTAAGTAATGGGGATAGGGTTTGAGGTAATTAAAATACCAAAATACCCCTATCAAAACAAAAAAAAGTCGTATGGATTCTTCAACTGACGACTAGGTTGACAAGCCGTTAGTTTGGTGACGTCTCGTCACTCTAGTCGTCAACTCTAGCTGAATTTTTCCATTTATTTGTTAAGACTAACGACTTAGGTTGAAGGCTCATCACCTTATTCATCACCTAGTTGATGGCTCATCAACTTAGTCGTCACCTTCTGACAGACAGACACTCCAAAGTAAAATGAGCATAACTTTCTACTCCGATATTGGATTAAGGTAAAATTAGATGCGTTGGAAAGAAGACTTAGAGAAATTTCATTTGATATATATTAGGCCACCTAAATTTTTATATTCTAGGATTAAGGGTCTTATAATTCAACCCAAGTTAAAACATTCACCAAAACTCAATCGGTAGAAAAGTTCTCAACTCATCTTTTAGTTTGGACATCTTTGTGATCTCGAGTCATATCCAATGATGTTCCCACACTATAAAATAGATCAAAATAATTATTTTGAAATGAAAATAATTTTTTTTGGTCTATATATGTAGGAATGATGATTCAAATTCTAGCCTAAAAATATAGGGGGTTATAGCTAATCTCCGCGATATTAGCGTGCCACACCAATGTTTTAATTTCATTTAGTTTTTGATTATTTTACTTAGGGTGAGGGTATTTTGGTATTTTTACCCCTGTTACAACCATCAAGCATAAAATGAATCCATTCCCTTTAATTTTCAAAGATTAAATCATTCTTTTTTTGTCTCCAACTCAAAAACCAAGAACATTCAAGGGTTTTACAGGGAATTCATTATTCGATATTCCAACTTCAAATTGACATAAATTTTTTGTGTATTTAGGCATGTTTATCTTCCCTAAACTTGAATTTTACCTTATTGCATTGGTTGAATGAATTTTCAAGTTATTTAAATTATGGGGTTTGAAATTAGGTTTGAGGAGTTTTGGTTGTTACTGATTGAATTACTTGTCCCATATTTTAAATTTATTATTCATGATTTAAATTAATATTCTTGGGACTAAATTGGTACATTATTTTAATGGTTGGAATAGGGGACATAGGTTTCCCCAAATTCGTTGAATTTTGGCTCAGAATTGTATTAATCTCAACTTATTTATAAATTTGATTTAAATTATGGATAATTGCTTTGTTTAACTTGTTTTTGAACCCAATACATTGAATTAATAGATATATGGATATAAAAATGGATTTGGATGGCCTTGGTGGCCATTGTTTGTATTTGAAATGGAACTTGGGAGTTTATATAGTTATGTTGATTGGTTTGGCATGTTTAATTTAGTTTGCAAGCATATTGAAATAATGATACCAAGTGCTAAATGCCTTAATGAATGACTCCCGGCTTGATGGATTCATTTATGTGCAAATTATTTTAATTTGGGCTTAGATGGAATTTTCTAGCTTACTGTGAAGGTGTAAGTCTTGAGGGGGCGAACACTGGAAATCATAATTGCCGGTGTTGGGGGTCTATATGATCGTGTGCTTGGTGCACACTTGCTATATATATTTTTAGGATGGATATTACCCATGGTGGATTTAGTTTTCTTTTGGTTTCCTCGGTTCATACGACTAACACACACTAAAGCCCTTTTAGTAGGGAAAGTTGAACCCATATAGCCTGTGGGTGCCTTTAGGATGGATCGAGCTACACAGTCCAAGTTAATGAGTTAAAGTGTCATGTTCATGACCCTTTACCCTATCCCAGCATCCTATATATGTGTATATGAATGTTGGTATGTGTTTTTGACTAATTTTGGATATGACAGTATGTTATAACTTTTCCTTAGTTACATGCCAGTGCTTATCCCACTGACCGTCCTGACGCTACATCATTTCATGATGTAGGGTCTAGAGAATTTTTTGTTGCTCCTATGAAGTGTTAGGTGTTTGAGTATGTTTATTGAGTTGCTTTGAAGTGGTGAGCCTCGATCCGTCAGAAGGCCTTGTTATTTTATTATTCCTCCTTTATTGTCATAGTACTTTTGGATTCTTTTTGGTCATAGTCGAGGGCATGTCCTGACTTAGATGTTATTCTGGTTTTAGAGGCTTTCATGGATAAGTGTGGGTTGGATTATTGGTTTTAAATCTTAGAACTTTCAGTTGAATTACTTATCTTTTATTACTATCTTGATCGAATTTTGTTGAAACGCTGGGGGTTACACCATACAGTGAGGGACCAGGTCCCTAAAAACCAGTCACAAGCAAAAACACACTAAATGAACTAGGAACTCAATACAGTGCAGGAAACTTAAAGAACACAAGATTTAACATGGAAATCCCATTGATCAAGGGAGGAAAAACGATGGCTTATCCTCACAATCACCTCAAAACTTCACTACAATCAAACTCTCGATTACAAACTCAGCTGAACCTAACTCTACATTCCTCTTGCTTATAATAACTCTACTACAAACCTATCTTGATAACTCTGCCAAGAACCCTTAACACTGGTTAACTCTAACTAGTTTCAAGATTAGTAAAATCTACCCAACATACTCTCAAACAATAATAAAAGATCATTACTCTTATAGACTGAGTAATTCAGTTACAAATCAAGCTTCACTCAAAAACACTCACTCTTTTAGTATAATATCCCAAATATCCAAATGAATATTAGAACCATGATTTAAGCTCATGCAAAATAAATTATAAGTGATTAAGTTCTATGTATATTAAGGCCTCAAATAACTCCTAGTTATTAGACGAATCAACATATCCCTTACCGATTGAGTTCTTGAGAAGAATGTTGCTATAGTCAACTTCAAATAAGAATATCATTCATTTTACTAAGAAATTTTGAGCTAATGATCCACCAACAGATAAATAATTGAATTATATTTCCAACGATACCAATTTTTCGTTAATTAAATATCGGGGTAAAAATTTATACCCTTTTTACCAGAGAGCTGTCCAACTGCCGAGGTGCGGCGGCCAGGTTGACAGACTGTCAAGTCAGTGATGGACCGTCAAGCCAGGCCATCAAACTCAAGAAGAGAGGCTGTTTTCTAGCCATAAACTGGCAGATTGAGTGACAGTCAGTCACCAGAGTGATGATCCGTCTCCCAAACCGTCAACCAAGTCTGTATAGCGACGTAATGATGTTTTTAATAAGATTTTTGGGGCTTTTTCCACCCTTTTTAACCCCTAATTCCATAAACTTAAACAAAATGACTCCTCATTCATCCTTGACTTAAAAATTAGGATTTCTTTCAAGATCATCCCCCAAGAACAAGATTCAAACCCTTTTTCAAGAAAACTCAAGAATCCAAACGTCACCATTCAAGAACCTTCAAGAAAGGTTATTTTCCTTCAAGATTTAAGCTTTTGAGATATGTTAGATGTTCATCCATGATCCTTTTTCAACCATAGAGTCTAAGAATCCAATTTCAAGTTTAAAAGTATGATCTTTACATACTTTTAAGAATTATGTCTACGAACTCTCATGAATTTTAAATTTTACGTTATGTTTAGATGAAATGGTTGTTATTAAACCCTACACAATTGAATGGTGTTGTTCGCTGATTTAAGCCATAATTGGTGATTTAGTATCAAAATCATGCTACTACTACATGTTTAAGACTATTCCCATGCTTAAGCCATGCGTTGCAAGTGTTTGATGAAATGCCTTAAAGAATGAGTTTTGAATATTGACTACTTGGCATGTCCTCAATGTTTTAATATGATCTTGTTGTTATTGCTATTGAGTGCTGGGGGTTTGAATACCCAAAATTTAGCTGTTTACATACTTTCAGTATCCTCAGAATGATTTCAGTTAAACCATGAACATAGTTGATTTCTCAGTTATTATTATCATAATGAGCACTATCAAAATTCATAATTATTTAAACTCAATTCAGTATAATTATTAGTGTCATTAAGTTAGGATTAACACTTAGCACCAAGTGAGCATAGGGATGGTGTCTCCCCCTTCAGTTAGGCATGAGGCACGAGTAGCACTCCCTAGATTCCAGATCTACAACACCACCGTAGATTTTGAAGGGTCCCCCATCAGTTAGGTATGAAACCCTAGTCCTTCTGGACTTCAGATTAGTGGATCCACACAACTAGTGTTAGTAACCATGGAATAGTACTGAAACCATTACAACTAGGGTTATAGGTTGGACCCTGATAACATATTAGGGCATATCGGTTATAGCTAGCTCCCACAGTTTCAGTCCAGTATCTAGTTTAGTATTCATCCTTAAGTTTGCTTGACCATAACATATAGATATCAGTTTTCCAGTTATCAGTATTTTAGTATTTCAGTTTGCAAACTATTTTAGATTCATGTTTTTATGCTTGGTCATGCATTCTCAGTCTTTACAATTTTAATGCATTCTTACTCTGTACCTTATGCTATACATTTAGTTAGTTATTAATCATGCACATAAACCCATGCATACTAGCCTAACCTCATTTAGCATACCAGTACATTCAAAGTACTGATTGCATACTCATTTCTTATACTATGATGTCTTATATCATAGGTTTGGGTGCTCGAGTTCTTAACCATACTTAGACAGATAAACCTATTAGTTGCAGTCAATAGTGGTGAGTCCTTATCCTTCGAGGATGAATTATCTTACATTCAGTATATCAGTAGTTCAATTATTTAGCCAGTCGAAGTTAGTTGGGGGCTTGTCCCATCAACTCCACAATTAGTTAGTTTAGAAACTTTCAGACTAGTACAAGTAGATAGTAAATTTTTAGTTTTTTGTTATCATTATCAACCGTTTTATCAGTATTATCAGCGTTGTTTTATAGACATTACCAGAACTATGATTTAAAACATTATGAAATTTTTTAGTTAATTCTGTAAATACTCTTTTGTTATCAGTTTTATTTAGTGCTCACAGCGGGTACCAGTATCATGGGTTAACTTGTGGTCACTTGTGACCATAAGCACCGTGTGGGGCCCAGGGTGTACTCTCGGGTAATATTGTAGATTGAGTTTTTGCTATCTTTCTTTCTTTATCTCTTTGATTTAGAATGCAAAAAAACTACTTGATGAAGAAGTATCTTTTTACTTTTATAGATGAGTGATGAATAGGGTTGAAATATAATTATACCAGGTGTCCTCAATAGTACAAGTAGCCCTTGCACCGTTTGTTACATAAGTGGACAAAATTGTGCAGACGCATGCCAGTTGTATTGTTTCCTTAAGCATCTAGTGACCTGGTCCGTTTTAGTCATCTGCTTATCATCAAAACAAGATACAACAATTTTCCCCCTTTTAATCAGTGTGATTACCACTGCTAAAGATGAATGTTACCGTTATCACCATGCTTCCACCATCATACAACATAGGGACCTGGTCCCTTGTTGTCATTTATAGCAAAAACTCAACTCATTTGATTCCCCCGTCACTGTGCCTTATCATACTTCCCCCTATCAACATGCACTATTAGCACGCACATCTAGTCGTTACTCATGAAATTAGTATCCCGCCTTTTGGCATCATTAAAAAGTGAAAACAGTAAACCAAGAGTAAAGATAAGTAGAAGTTAGTCCACTCATAGCTACTGGGGCAACACTAACATGAAGAACAACTTTAAAATAAAGAAAACAGATAAGGCACTCAAGCAGAAATTTATTCATTATCTAGTAAGACCAGTACTAGTGCACTATACCAACAAAACATCTAAAACAACTGTTTGCAAAGGCCAATATAGGAGTAGGAACTGGAAAAACCTCAAAAGACTGCACAACAGGATCAGGTAGAAAGGGGTTTAGGGGAGTAGGATTTAATTAATATTTCTAGTCTTGCATTTTCAGCAGCATGGGCATCTATCAACTGTTTGATGAGAGTTTTTACTTCAACCTTTAGTCCTTGGACTTCACCAGTCAATTCTGTAAATTTTTCCTTGAGCTTTGTATTTTTTGCTGCAAGTTCTTTGTTACAACCCAATTTCTTAGGTCATAATGGCGCCTACCTAACCCACCAGTAGGCAAGCCAACCCATAGTATAAAACGTCTAGTAATAGACTGCTTAATAATAATATAAGAAAGAGAATGCAGAATAAATGAAAATAAAGATCAATACATAATAAAACCCCAAAACCTGGTGGTATCAGTACAATAGATTTTGTTGTAATAAGTGTACAAAAGTAAAATATCAAGAGAAATACACTGATACAACTTATCTTCGAATATAACATAGAGAATAGTTTACTACCTAAGAGAGAGATAAGTAATACTCTGAATGTCAGGAGCTCACTCTAAGTTTCCAAGCCATGGCTGCTCCGGACGATGTATACATCAGTGGTGATAACCCATACTATGATTTACAGGCTGTAGAAGTATAGTATGAGTAACAAACAAATGGTACTCAGTAGGTAAGTGTCAACTGAGCTCCAAAGATAAAGCAGATATATACAGCAAATAAATAGAATGAAAACTACATCTAAGAGTCTAGAAATCATATAACAAGTCAATGAGAATAATAAGGGACAACTATTCTGTTCAAGTTTAATAGACCCACATAATAAGGCTAAGGAAGTATAAGGGTGAACTATTCTATTTCATCCACATTCAATATACATCAATACTATATCATATATCCCAGGCAATACATGAATGGAGAGTGAAAAAAGATATATAGCAATATATAAGGCCAAAAATAAATATACAAATGAACAAATGAAGAAAGGATATACAGTAGTGCCATAGCTTCATATAGCTAGATATTATATATATATATATATACATATATAAACATGAGGTCATCTCAAAGCATAATCTAGATCATCATATCCTCATTTAAGACCTCATTATAATACTATCAGGAATTAATACTATCATGCTCAGGGTTTTTAATCCACATGTCTAGACATGAAATAATCATGCATAATAATGCTATCATAAGGTAAAAGAGGCCGTAGACACGCCTCACATCTCGATACGTGATCAATGACCAATCTTCCATAAGCTAGCCATATTAATAATTATAACAATGATAATAGCAATATCAATAACAACGTGAATAATCGGCTACTTAGGATAACCAAATACTTAGCCAAGCCTATACGTACCCCCACCGCCCCAGACTCAAAATGTTCAATCAACATATAACAACACAAGGCATATTCTTCACCTATATCTATGCAACCGCCCATACCGAATGGTAGACATATGTGCATAACCATTTAGCCTTTAGCCCTTTTAAAACATTTAAACCATGTACAAATTCTTTATCAAGTGTAAAAAATGCAAGAGTTGCATTAAAAGAAATCACTGTAATGAACATTTCTTTATAAATATTTTATCAAACACATTAGAGGCATAATATAACCAAAACCTATTCCGAAGACCATTAAACCATTATCATGGAATCAATTTGTCCAAATCCACCATTGGTGTATATAAAATCATAAGTAAAACCATAGGAAAACATAATCGAGGATTCAATATCGAAACCACCAAATAATAGTTGAATACCATAATCATTAAATTGTAAAACCATGAAATCAATCATATAAACCATGCCTTTAGTTGAAATTACAATAAGGAAAGAGAATTATGCCTTATACCAAAGAATTGATGGAAGGAAATCACCAAGACAAGCCCTAAAGCAATCCGCAAGATGAAACCCAAGCCTTCTTACCCCAAAATCTCTTGAGAGAATTATGAAGTGTTTTGGAATAGTTTGTTAGTGTTAATAAATAGAATAATAGGGTAAATAGCCTCCTAAGTATATTAAAAGTCGTGGGTCCTAATAAGGGTAAGTAGGTAAATGTCCAAAAATATCGTCACTTAAGTCCCTTAAAAACTCATCGCAGGGATAGAACTGACCCATACGAGTTGTACCCATTGATACAAATGGTAACCACCGCTCGTATCTAAGACTCAACCTTCAGATCAAACACTCTCTAGTATATGACTCATCCAACCTAGTCATAACCATAATATATGATCTGTACCTATAGTCCATATTCCTAGAAAAATGAAATAGCAGGAGGATTAAACACTCCTACCAAACAAGTCCTTGATAAGACTCATTCCAAGCCATATGACTCATACCCCTAAGTTGTACCCATTCCAGTGACCAAAACCATCCCACAAACTAACACCTGTAAGCAATAACAGGACCATACCACTCATACCCTAGCAAATGACTCATACCAATGAGTCATATTAGGTCCATAGAATGGAATTCTAAGAAATTTTTTAAGGGTCAAAACTCAGGATGTATTAATAAATATAATTTGTAATGGTCCTTATGTACTTGTAAGAGAAGACAAAGAATAAGATGTTACAAAAATGGTATCAAAAGTAGAAAGGAGTTCAATGATGAAGACAAGAAAATAATTGAGAAAAACTACAAGGGGGAAAAACATCTAGTGTGAGGTATAGGTCTAGATGAATACAACAGGATTTCTGTATGTAAAAATGATAAAGAAATCTAGGGATGCTTGAAAAATACTCATAAGGGAACCACAGAGGTAAAGGATTATATAGTTGACATGCTGACAACACAGTATGAAACCTTCACTATAAAGTAAAAAGAGACAATACAAGAAATGGAAACAAGATTCACTTCCATTACAAATGAGCTACACTGCCTAGGAGAAGTGATTCCATTATATAAGCAAGTTAGGAAGATTATGGTTGTTCTTTCCAAGTCATGGTAAAAAAAAGTTAATGCCATAATTGAGGCAATAAAACTAAAGACCCTCACTATGGATGAACGTACTAGGAACCTAAAAACCCATGAACTCCAAAGTAGCAAAGAGAAGAGAAGAAGAAAGTAAAAAAGAAAAATACTTGGCATTAAAAGCTTTAAGGTCAAGTTTAATTGAAGAAGACACTGATATTGCCTACTTAGAAAAAAGAATTGTTAGAGCTATAAGGAAAAGTGGCCAGTTTCAAAGTAGTGGAAGTAGAAGCAGAAAAAGAGCCACCATGGAAATTTGTCATAGATGTGAAAGTCCCAAACATTGCATTAAGGATTGTCCAAAGCACAGAATAGACTATCAGGTTTAGATCAACACTGGAGGTGAAAATAGAAAGAACAGGGACCAGGTCCCTATAAAATCAAAAAGTTAGTCTACAACTGATTTTGCAGTTAAACAAGCTTTAGATAGTTGGGGTGACCCCTCTAGTAAATTTGATACAGCTGAGAAGTTTGCAGATATTTCTATGGTTTAGTGGAGGATGCAAAAGTGACCTTTGATTCCTTGTTTACTTTTATGGAAAAATCGAAGATGGAGAAGAAAATGAGGTAACACTTTCTAACCTTAAAGAAAACTCGGAAAACTATTCTACTAGAAAGATAAAAATGCTTGCAAATGTGCTAATTTACTCTATGTGTGAAATGACTGAGAAAATTTTTTCTCTAAAGTAAAAGTGGAAATTCAAGAGCATGAGTTAATTGATTTAACTCTCTAAATAACTGAAAATAAAAAGCAAGTTACTAACTAAAAATATGAAAATCTGAATTTAGTGATACAACTGGAGAAAAGAGATGATGCTTATAATGAAAAAACAATAATGCTCTAGAAAAAAATAGAAGATCATGAGATTGAGCTGCTAGCTTTTACTCTCCAGATATTTGAAACTAAAGAATAGGTTGCTAAGCTAAAATTTAGAAATCTAAGTTTGGTAAGTTATTTAGAGAAAGTAGATGCTTCTGAGACTAAACGGAAGAGAAAAACCTCAAAGTTTCAGTTTGAGTTTAAAGAAAAATTAGAGGATTCTAAAAGGCTTCCTATGTGTTATGAAGTGTTTCGGAATGGTTTCTAAGTGTTAATGAATTGAATAATAGGGTAAATAGCCTCCAAAGCGTATTAGAAGTCATGGGTCTTAATTAAGTTAAGTAGGGAAATGGCCAGAATACCCGCACTTAATTCCCTTAAAAACCCATCATAAGGATACGACTGACCCATACGAGTCGTACCCTTCTATATGATTGGTAACCACTATTCGTATCAAAGCCTCAACCTTCAGATCAAACACTTTCCAGTAAATGACTCATCCAACCATGTTGTAACCAAAACATCTAATCTGCACCCATAATCCATATGCCTAGAAAAATGAAATACCAGGAGAATCAAACACTACCCATGATATGAGTCCTTGATATGACTCATTCCAAGCCATATGACTCATACCCCTAAGTCATAAGCATTATAGTAACCAAAACCATCCCACCAACTAATACTAGTCAACATACGATAGGACATACCACTCATACCCAAGTATACGACTCATACCCATGAGAAGTATTGGGTCTGGAGAATAGAATTCTATGAAATTTTCTAAGAGTTAAAACCCAGGATATTTCAATTGATATAATTCTTCATGATCCTTATGTACCTATAAGAGAATTCAAAGAAAGAGATGTTACAAGAATGGTATCAAAAGTATAAAGGAGTTCAATGATGAAGACAAGAAAAGAATTGATGAAATACAAGGCAAAGAAACTTCTAGTGTGTGGTATAGGTCCAGATGAATACAATAGGGTTTCTACATGTAAAAATGCTAAATTAATCTGGGGTTGCTTAAAAACTGCTCATGATGGAACCACAGTTTCAAAGGTTTATATATGTAATGGCCCGAAACTACCCCCAGTCATCACACGATGCTTGTGACCCTAAAGGACCACAAGATAACCCATGAATGATATTTGCTGTGAGCACTGATAAATAATACTGAAATAAATACGGAATAATGAGTTAAAATACTGTAAAGTTCAAAATATCTAAAATACTGATAAAATATAACATCTACAAAATTGAAAACTATCTGAAAATCTAATCTAAAAATGTAGTCTGAAAAGCCTTTAACTTAATCTATTAGAAAGTAGAGTTGATGGGACAATCTCCCAACTAACTCCATCTACTAAAATACTACTAAGCTGAAGTACTAGAATAAAAGCATATCCTTGATAGATAAGGACTCACTGCAAAATCAACTACTGCTGCTAAATTTTGCTAAGCACGATCAGGAATCTGAGCATCCAAACCTATGAAATAAAACATCATAGCGCAAGAAACGGTATGCAGTCAGTACATGGAAGTGTACTGGTATTCTAAATGAGGTAAGAATGAATGTATGGGTTTATATGCATGATCAATAGCTATCTGAATGATATGCAAGAACTGGTTTAGCATACATGGAGGATCTTAACTACTGAACATACTAGGCCTACTGTGATTGAGTATATTGGAACTGAATCTAATAACTGATAACTAAATATACTAATAATCTGGGATTAATGATACTCTGAATAACTATTAACTAAGTGATTATATCTGACAGTCCTGACTCTGTAAAACTGAACTAAGTTCTATTCTAAATACTGAGTCCAAAATTAAAATTGTGGGAGGTAATTATCTAACTGACATGACCCAAATAAGATAAGAAAACTGATATGGGGTCCAATCTGTAACGCTAATTAGAAGGATGTCAGTACCGTGCCACGGGTAAAGACAAGTTGAAGAGTAACCCTCTACTGGTAGGTTCCCTAAATGAGAATGGTAGTACCCTCTACTGGCAGGTAGAACACCCCATCAACCCTCAACTAGTAGGTTTGATATCTTAACCTATGCTAGCTAAGTAGTTCTAGAAGCAAGGATTGCTTCTAAGGATCACACCCTCTACTGGCAGGTGAGCCCACATCCTAGGGTTCACTCAGTGCTGAATCCTACTCCCAACTGAAAGACAGTGAGCTATTATATTGGACTGAACTGGACTGAATTCACTGAGATTACTCAATTTTCCTAAGTTTTGTAATTGACTGAGTTCTACTGAGTTTTGTAACAGACTGAGAGTACCACTGATCATGACATGACTGATAATTCAGTAACTGACACTGGGTCTAGGTAAATAGCTAAATTTTTTGGGTATTAAATACCCCTGGGACATGATAGCATGAAAAGTAAAGCAAAACATAATCTTGAATAACATAATTATGTTTACTTGGTCATAATTCATTTATAGAGACATTCCATCAAACACTTGTAATGCATTAACTTGTACATGAATGGGGATTACATGTTGTCATGCTATAATGGCATTATATCATTCTCATAGAAAATTTATCATACACATAAGAAGAATACTTGGTTCATTAAATCATAAACACTTAGGTTTAATATGGTTACAATAATAAACTTTCAAATTGAAAGGTTTATCATGAATATCATGTAATTCAACACATGCTAGAATGAATTCTTGGATCTTATAATCTAAATCATGGATTAAACTCAAACAACATCATGAACATGAATTAAATCTAATTCAAACATGAAAATCATAAATCTTGTATATTGAAAAAGGAGTTTTGGGCCCTATGGAAGGTAAGGATCCATGGATAAACATCTAACATACCTCAATTTGATGAGTTCTTCGAGAATTTCTTAGGATTGACCTTGATTTTTGAGAGATAGAGTTTATTTTCTTGAGAGAGAATTATCTTTTAATTTTGGGAAAAAGTGAATAATAAAGGGTTTTACACATTTCTAGGGCTTAAATTCTATATCTGAGAGGAATAAAATCATGAGAAAAAACTATTTTAACACTGGGCTCAACTTTAATTTTTTGAGAAATTTTCTCGATCTGGACCGCTAACGCAATGTACCAGTATTACGTTGGGCCACTAGAAAATGATAAATAGGAAATTTCATGGTGGCACGATGTGGTGGTATCGCATTGCTACTTTGTTTGTGAACTGAAAGTGCACCGCGATTTGGTGGAATCGCATTGATACACTTGAAATTGATAATTGTGAACTGGGTCTGTGGTGCGATGTGACAATATCATAGAACAATACTGGAAATTGACAATTGTTATTTTAACACACTCTGCGATGTGCTACAAGCCTGAATGACGATGTTTAATAGCTGAAACTTAAAATCACCATAACTTCTTACCCGATTGTTGGATTTAGGCAAATTTTATATCATTGGAAAGATAATTGAATTTCCCACATAATGAAAGACTCAAATTTGAAAATTATTGAGTATTCCAAAAATTTTATTTAGGATATCCCATGTATTGAGTGTTAATCTAGGCTAGGAAAATATGAGGTATTACAAGATCTCCCCTTTAGGAATATTCATCCTCGAATATGGCTAGTTAAGCTGAGAGAGTACGGATAGACTGAGTTTATGTACTGAACTAGACATGAACAACTGAATCATGATTATATGACTTTTCTAATAGACTGAGCTTACATTCTAAACATGCATGTTTGATGCATGAGTACCTGTCTCAAATGATTAATGAATACATGACTGATATGCATGAACGGGAACATGAGGACATGACTCAGTCTGAACCATGATACATAAACTGAACTGATTCTTGGATATTTGTCATGACAGGGGGATGGCCATATGTCTGATATTGCGATTTGAGGGTCAATTATAAGGACCTATAACTTCAACTGGATTTGCTACATGAAGAGAAAATGGAAGGTTTAGAGCATGATAGCTCGGGGGTTAAAGTGCATCTCTCTCTTGGGACACTATATCCCCCGAGAGTGTTGACTTAGCTGAGATACTAAGGAAAAACATGAGATGATGTACAGAGCACCTACGAACTAAATCATCACTGAATATTTGGGATTTGAAACTGAGGCATAAATATGTAAATGAGAGACCTGTAACATACCAGTAACCACATCAGAAGAACTTTCCTAATCTTGTCTGGACTGAAGTGTGTAAAACCTATTTAGGCGCTATCCACTGGTGGCACTGAAGACGGCACCTTATTTACAAAGGTGACTTGACTGAGCTGAAGGAAGACTATACTTTCCCTAAGAACTTGACTGAGGGCAATCTTTGACTCTATGACTTGGCTTGGCACACCCGAAATAAATATCACTGCCAACTCTGAGCATACCTTTACGATTCTTACCACACTCTCTGCATAATAAATTCGTACGGCCATTGCTTACGCTATCCTTGGTCATTGATACACTAGCTGAGGATGGAGCTGGGACTAACAACTTTGGATAAAACTAGGAATGGTTACCGCCTTTTGACTTAGGCTGTCTAAAATTAAAAATAACTATTCTAGCCCTCTTATTCTTTCTCTCCTTTTTCTTAAGCTTCTGCTCTTCAATCTGTTGAGCATGGACCATAATCCTAGATATGTTTATCTCTTCAATCAACATTGCTTTTCTGTACTCCTTAACCACACTATCTGATACCCCATATACAAACTTGCTTATTCTGGACCTATTGTCTGCCACTACATGGGGAGCATACCTGGATAACTGAGTAAACTTGAGGGAATACTCTTTTATGCTAATACTACCTTGTTTGAGATTAATGAACTCTAACACTTTGGCTTTTCTTAGCTCTAAGGGAAAGAATCTATCTAGAAAGGTAGTAGCAAACTTTTCCCACTCTATTGGCTTTGCATCTATACCCCTGTCTACTTTCCACAGCTTAAACCACGTAAGGGATATATCTTGTAGCTGATAGGCGGCTAACTCAGCACTCTCATTGGAAGTTACTTCCATGATATTTGTGACTTTCTGAACCTGATCGAGGAACTCCTATGGTTCCTCTTCAGAATTAGATCCCGTAAAGAAAGGAAGATTCATTTGGGTGAAGTCTCGAATTCTTATTGCAGTAGTATTGGCCACTAGGTTAGCTGGAATAGTAGCTGGCCATTTATTTTGAGCTACTACTGAATTGGCTAGAGTAGTGAATTTAGCTCTAAATTTTGCATCAGAGATATGTTCGTCCAAGGGATCTGCCTGAACGGGCTTAGGGGATGACTGGTTTTCGGTTTTTCTTTTGTTAGTCCTTTTGGGAGGCATGTTCTATAAACAAAAGGAAGAAGCGGTCTAGACTGATAGAAGGGAAACTTTTCCTAAAAACATCTCGTAGCCTCCTGTCCATAAGGGTGACGTGCTATACACCCATGCACAAGACTCTACGTGATATGACTTTTAGACTCCCTATGACTTTATTGAACTTGGCACTGATACCAAGTTTGTAATGACCTGAGACTACCCCTAGTTATCACACAGTGCTTACGACCACGAAGGACCACAAGCTAACCCATGAATGATATCTGATGTGAGCATTGAACAATAATAGTGAAATAAATGTAGAATAATAGGCTGAAATACCATAAGGTTCAAAACATCTAAAATACTGATAAAATATAACATCTGCAAAACTAAATAGTGTCTAAAAATCTAGTATGAAAATATAGTCTGAAAATTCTTTAACTGAATCTGTCTGAAAGTGGAGTTGATGGGACAATCCCTCAACTAATTCAATCTACTAAAATACTGCTAAGTTGAAGTAATGGAATAAAAGCATATCCTCAATAGATGAGGACTCACTACTAAATATGCTACTACTAGCTGAATCTGGCTAAGTATGGTCAGGAACCTGAGCGTCCGAGCCTATTATATGAAACATCATAGCACAAAAAATGGGTATGTAGTTAGTACGTGGGAATATACTGGTATGATAAATAAGGTAAGGCTAAATGTATGGGTTCATATGCATGATCAATAACTAATTGAATGATATGCAAGTGCTGGATTAACATACATGGAGGATCTGTAACTACTGAACATACTATGCGTACTTTGACTGAGTATACTAGAGCTGAATTAGATAACTGATAATTGAATATACTAATAATATGGGATCACTAATAATCTAGAATAATATTAACTGAGTGACTGTATCTGACAGTCCTAAATTTGTATAACTGAATTGTGTTCTATTCTGAAGACTAAGCCCAAAATTAAAACTATAGGAGGTAATCGTCTAACTGATATGCCCTAAATAAGATAAGATAACTGAGTTGGGGTCCAATATATAACCCCAATTAAAAGGGTGTCAGTACCGTGCCATCGGTAAAGACAAGCTGTAGAGTAACCCTTTACTGGTAGGTTCCATAAACTAGAATGGTGGTACCCTCTACTGGTAGGTAAAGCACCTCATCAACCCTCAATTGGCAGGTTTGATGTCTTAACCTATGCTGGCTATGTAGTTCTTGAATGCAAGGATTGCTTTTAAGGATCACACTCACTATTGGCAGGTGAGCCCCCATCCTTGGGTTCAATCGGTGCTGAATCCTACTCCCAACTGAAAGACACTGAACTGTTATACTAGACTGAACTGGACTGAATTCACTGAGATTATTGAGTTTTCCTAAGTTCTGTAATTGACTGAGTTTTATAACGGACTGAGAGTACTACTGATCATGACATGACTAATACTATTCTATAACTGACACTGGCTTTAGGTAAAAAACTAAATTATCAGGTATTAAATACCCTCAGGACTCAATATCATGAAAATTAAAGCAAAGCATAATCTTGAATGACATAACAATGTTCACTTAGTCATAATTCATTCATAGAGACATTTTATCAAACACTTATAATACATTAACTTAAACATGAATGGGGATTACATGTTATCATGCTATAATGACATTATATCATTCTCATAGACAATTTATCAAACACATAAGAAACATAATTGGTTTATTAAATCATAACCACTTAGGGTTAACATGGTTACAACAATCAATTTGCAAATTGAAGGGTTTATCATGAATATCATATAATTCAACACATGCTAGAATCAATTCTTGGAACTTATAATCTAAATCATGGATTAAAACTCAAAAAACATCATGAACTTGAATTCAATCTAATTTAAACATAGAAATCATAAATCATGAATCATAAATCTTGTATATTGAAAAAAGATTCTTGGGATCCATGTAAGGTAAGGATCCAAGGATGACCATCTAACATACCTCAATTTGATGAGTTCTTGGAGAAATTCTTGGGATTGACCTTGATTCTTGAGAGCTAGGGTTTGTTTTCTTGAGAGAGAATTTTCATTTGATTTTGGGGAAAAGTGAATAATAAAGGGCTTTGCACGTTTCTAGTGCTTAAATCCCACATCTGTACAGAATAAAATCATGGAAAAGGACTATTTTAACCCTGGGTGCATCTTTAATTTTTTGAGAAATTTTCCCGATCTGGACCCCTAGTGCGATGTGCCGCTATCATGCTAGGCCACTGGAAAATGACAACTAGGAAATTTTATGGTGGCGCAATGTGGTGGTATGGCGTTGCCACTTTGTTTGTGAACTAAAAGTGCACCACGATGCAGTGGAATCATGTTGGTACACTGAAAATTGACAATTATGAACTGGGTCTATGCTGCGATGCGTTAATATCATGGAACAACACTGGAAATTGACAATTGTTTTTTTAATACACTTTGTGATGCGCTACTTGCTATTTTATATCGTTGGAAAGCTAATTGAATTTCCTACGCAATGGCATGCTCAAATCTGGAAATTACTAAGTATTCCAAAAATTTTATTTAGGATAATCCATGTACTGAGTGTTAATCTAGGCTAGGAAAATATGAGGTATTACAATATATTTTACATATTGACAACACAATATGACACCTTCACTATGAAAGAAAGAGAGAGAATACATGAAATGCAAACAAGATTCGCTTTCATTACAAATGAGCTACACTGCTTAGGAGAAGTGATTTCGTTGTATAAGCAAGTGGGGAAGCTTCTGGTTGTTCTTACTAAGTCATGGGAAAGAAAAGTTAATACCATAACTTAGGAAAGAAACCTAAAAACCTTTACTACGGATGAACTTATTGGGAAACTAAAAACCTATGAAATAAAAAATCAGCAAGGGGAAGAGTAGAAGAAATTAAAAGGGAAAAATACTTGGCATTAAAAGCTTCAAGGTCAGGTTCAAATGAAAAATACACTGATATTGCCTACTTGGAAAAAAGAATTTTTAGAGCTATGAGGAAAAGTGGCCAATTTTAAAGAAGTAAAAGTAGTAGCAGAAAAGGATCCACCATGGAAGTTCGTCATAGCTATGAAATAAGGATTGTCAAATGCATACAATAGACTATTAGGTTTATGTCAACAATGGAGGTAACAAAGGAAAGAACAGGGACCAGATCCCTATAAAATCAAAAGGACGGGCGACAACTGATTTTGCATTTAAACAAGCTTTAGCTGGTTGGGGTGACTCCTCTAGTGAATTTGATGAAGCTGAGAAGTCTGTAGACATTTCCATGGCTACAATGGAGGATTAGAAAGTGACCTTTGATTCCTTTTTTACTGATATTGCAAAAACTTAAGATGAAGAAGAAATTGAGCTAACACTTTCTAACCTTAAAGAAAACTTGGACAATAATTCTGCTAGAAAAATAAAAACACTTGTAAATTGTTGATTGACTCTACATGTGAAATGACTGATAAAATTTTTTCTCTAGAAGAAAAAGTGGAAATTCAAGAGCTTGAGTTAATCGTTTTAACTCTCTAAATATCTAAAAATAAAGAGTAGGTTATTAAGTTAAAACCTAAAAATCTGAATTTAGTGAGTCAACTAGATATAAAAGATGATGCTTATAATAAAGAAAAGAATAATGCTATAGAATAAAATAGAAGATCATGAGATTGAGCTAATAGCTTTGACTCTCTAGATATCTAAAATTGAGGAATAGGTTGCTAAGTTGAAATTTAAAAAATTTGAGTTTGGTAAGTTATCTAGAGAAGGTAGATGCTTCTGAGACTAAAGGGAAGGAAAAAATCTTTGAGTTTCAGGATGAGATTGAAGAAAAATAGGAGGATTCTCAAAAGCTTCTCATGACTACATTTCAGAAAAATGAGGAGTTACAAAGGGACTTGGTCCGTCTGAGGGAAGAACTCAAAAATCTCTATAGTGGACTTCATGTTTACAAATCCTTTTTAACCTAACTGGTTAAGGAGTTAATAATGGTAAAGGGTCTTGGGTATCAGTACAAAACTCAATCATCTGGGTCACAAGGCAAGGTTGTTCAAGATGTCAAAAACAATGCCTATAATTCCTTATGCACTTACTATGGAAGAGATGGAGACATGAAGGAACACTATCAAAGTTGAAATAGAGAAAGAATGTTCAATAATAGATATATCCAATAAGAGAATTCCTATCCAATGAATTTCATGTCCTTTAAAATCCTGAAGAAGAACTATCTGCCTAGATGGACCAAGAAGGATTTGATCACACCTCGGTCCTCATAATGGGAACTCAAACTCAAATGGGTTCCCAAGTCAAACAAATGATTGTAAGTGTAGGAGGGAGAAAAGGGTTTGCAATTAGAACATTCTACTTGATATGTAATTGCTTAAGGCTAGGAATGAAAGGTCTAATTATATTCTCTTTCCTGAGATACTTCAAGGAAAAGGAGTCTTATGTGATTAGGTAAAAATGGTCAAAAATTGCATGCAACTAATGGGAATAGTCAAGAGTATAATTATGCAGAGTAAAATAATGAACGGTGATCGAAAATCTCAATCACAAAAATCAATTCAAGTAGAAGAACACCAACGAAGTTTCAAGTTAAAATTCATAGGGATCTGGAGGCAAGAGTGCAAACAAGAGCCTAAGTCAGAAATCACATGGCTTTTTCAATATTCTTATCCCAAGAATGAGCTCCTAAAGATGTGAAAGAGCATGGGAAGTTCAAAAAAATGCAGAAGGAATTCTCGACATTTAAAGAATGCCAAGTCTTGGACCTCCTCCTCAGACCTATTTCTAGAAAAAGTCATGGTATGATGTGGTGTAATGCACCTAACAAACTGATGTAGGGATTAATAATATTAGCATGACCTACAATCATGTGAATTAGTGTCTCTTCACTAAATTGGCTATGTTCAGGAGCTAGGTATCGTTTGTAAATGAGGTACATACTTTTCTAACCCAGTACCATACCTTTGCAGGTATATACCTATGGGAACAACTTTGGAGGTGGGCTGATGTAAAAAACATAAAGTTAAATATTCACTCAAACTAGAGAGGGACCTAGTCCCATCTCTAAGAATAGTATCTTGTATGTGCAATTTATTTCTATTCAGTTAAGAAAAAGACCCGTTCTCCCTATCCTTATATAAGAAAAAGTTGTCCAATTCTTAAAAAGAATGTGAGTCACCTAAAATATGAAATAGATCATATCTTTTTCTCACAGAAAACCCTTCATGGTGCTCATTATTCCTTTAAATAATGTTGCACCCACTACTTCTCTTATAAAAAGAAAAATCCTAATCCCAAATAGCCCTTCTAGGAAAAATACCTTCCTGATGGCTGTAGCTCCCCCATTTTTATGTCCATCAAAGAATTTTGAGCTTAGGATTACTAAAAATCCCTTCCCAAACCTTCCTAAAAAACATTCTTCTTCTCCTACTTTTGAAAAGTGTAACTCTTTCATCACTTAACCTGTTGATGAAGAATCATCCCTGAATCCTCAAAAATATTTTGATGGTGTTATGATGAATGAAACTTCGGTTGTGAAAAACCTCATTTTGTTGTCAAATATCCCTGGAAAGAGCATAGTTGATCACAAGAAAAACACCTAGAATATCTAGAAAATGGTCTGAAAGTTTTATTAGGAAGTAACAACTACTTATGGGACCTGGTTCCAAGAAGAGGAAAGTAGCTGAAAAAGAATCTGTGTTCACTTATACAAGAATAAATAATAGGGAGAAAATTAAGGTTGTATCCAAGGAAGTTAGAAATAGGTTCTTGAAAAATCAAAAAGTGTTAAATAGAAGAATTTTTTATTCAAATATCATAACAGAACCCGATATGGTGGAATTAGTTGAGCTGGTTGGTTAAACATTAAGATTGGATGCATCTCATAGAAGGACCTATTCCTACTATTTTTTGTGAGATATTCGGGAGAATTCTATTTTACTTTGGATTTCTCAGAAGATGGGTTGAATTTAACTACACAAGTCCAATGAAAGAAAATAAAGCTGAATGAAGAAACAATGGGAAGAATTTTGGAAGTTCCTATATATGGTCTGAGAACTATCTCAAAGAATCTTCCTTCAATAAAATTCTTGGTAAATGCATCAAAGGTCAAAGGCAAATCAGTGGGTGCAGTAATTGAAAATCTGTCAAGAGTTGGTTTCAATTGGCCTTTGACTTTATGAACAATTAGATTCTGCCTAGATTACAAAAGAAAAACATTGCCTCAGCCACTGATTTTTATGTGATGGAATGCCTTAGTAGCTTTGAATTTATTAATCTACCTACTTTAATGATAGAACACATTTACAAAGTTGTTCTTGAGAAAATTGGAAAATATAGCTTGCCTTATGGATATTGGTTGAACAAAGTATATGACCATTTTGGTATTATTTGTGAAAATGGAACCCAAAGAACTGTGCTACAAATGATTGGCATGAAGACACTAGTCAAAATTAATTTTTTTACATTAGGTAGCATTTCTTAAAGAGAGATCAACAAGGAAATAGAGAAACTGAAGCTCAACTTAGCTGACAAGGATGAAGGACTTAGAAAACTCCAGTTGACAATTCAGTAACTCTCCAAAAGAAGCTCATGTGTCTATGAAATGCTCAGAACTGAGAATGCTAAATGAAAGAAGAGGGTGCTAATCTTAACTGATGAGGTCCTTAGCCTTAATGCTGAAATAAGGAATTTTTACAACTACCTGACCCTACTCCACTAAAATCTTTTTCCCAGTCCTTCACTTATTAATCCTTCATGATTCCTGTGGCTTTTTCCCAAGAGTATTTAAATTATGCACTGCAATGATACTTATCCTCTACTTATGAATGGATGTTTTCTTTGTGTGTTACATTTTTTCCCTTTAAATTCAAAAGTTATTCTTCATGTTAGTGTTTCCTCAATGACCATGATTTAACTAATTTGTTCTTATTTTACTCTTAGTTTACTGTACTCACTTTTTAATGATGCCAAAAGGGGAATATTGAGTTCATGTAGTTGGGATCAGGTACCAGGTACAGGTGTAATGTAGCTGATGAATATGCTTATGATAATTTGAGTTACAGATTTGAATGACATGCTGACAGGGGAAGTAAGTGACATGCTGAATAGATAAATAAAGGCATAATGACCGGGAGAAGTATGCAAATGAACTAAATAAATAATGGTGAATGATGAAAGGGGGAGAAATTGAATCTTTATAAGAAAATGACAACAAGGGACCAGGTTTCGATCTAGCATGAAATAGGGAGAACATTCATCTTCAGTAGTGGTAATCACACTGATTAAATGTGATGAATATGCATTGATGCTCAAAGTGTTCTAATCAGTTTGTCATTATTAAAAAGGGGGAAAGTTTCTACATGTTGATTTGATGATGATCAGATGACTATAAAGGACCAGGTCCCAAGATGCTCAAGGAAACAGTACAGCTGGCACACATCTGAACAACTTTGTCCATTTATGTAACTAACTTGAAGGTGTTGCTTGTACCATTAGGACACCTTCTCCAATGGAATTTTGGCCCTAATCATCTCTCATCTACAAAAGGAAAAGATTCTTCTTCATCAAATAATTTTGAAAATACAAAAAGAGTGTTGAAGAGAGAAAAAGGCAAAAATTCCACATCTGATATTTCTCAAACTCTTTTGCCATATGTGTGTGCTGAATTAGAGAGTATCTTGAGTGAGTCTTGATTTGTAATCAAATTACTCATGCTATAAGAGTAATGGTATTTTCTCTTTGATTACAGAGTGCTTAGGTAGAGTTGCCTAAGTTTGATACTGATTGGATTTAATCAATCTAGAGAGTGCCTTGGTAGAGTTTTAAAGATGAGCTTGTAGTACAGTTATTACATGCGAGAGAAACCTAGATTTAGGTTCATGTTTGAGTCAATAATCAAGAGGTTGATTACAGTAAGCTTTTAAGGTGCTTGTTAGGGAAAGTCGTGGTTTTTCCTCCCTTGAGCAAGGAGGTTTCCACATTAAATATTGTGTTGTTATTTCCTGCACAACCTTTAGTTTTCCTGCAGTTTATTATTTTCTTGCCTATGATTAAATTTGTGAGACCAGGGTCCCTCATTATGTGGTCCAACACCCAAAGGTTCCAACAACTTCATATCCTTTTTGATGACTCAACCAAAAAGGATCACTTTATTTAGACTACAAGATTTTGCACTTTATCGCCTTGTTAGTGAGGAATGGCCTACAATATTAGAGCAAGGAAGGAATTTGAATAACTTTCCTATGGACAACAGGTCGTACAATATTGAGTATGAAAGAATGAGAAACAACTCCTAAATACCTGGTAGCCTCCTAATTATAAGTGTGGTGCAAAACACATCCATAAGAAAGTCTCTAAAAGACAAGGCTTTGTAGATATCCTGGGACCATAAAACATTCTCTAAAACCAAGCTTGTCATGACTCAAGATGAGGCCCTAGCCGCGACAGGCATCCCGAACAACGAAAACTCGGGAGGCCCCCTTAGAATACTATCATAAGCATAACTCATAAAAGATAAAGTGCACAAGATAAATGAAGAATGACAATCCCATTATCAAATTTTATAATTCAAGACATCAATCCACAAAAAAAACCAAAATCCATTCTACACTAATCTACAAAGCCTCTACAAAACTGAAAACACTAATCTGCCTAAACTGGGACAAGGACCCCGACTGGACCATAAATTGATTGAGACTACATGTGGATAGAATGACTTTCGGTGTAAGGGAGGCTCACTAACTAAGGATTTTGGGGAATAATATATTGTAGAGTTGGACACCGGGGCTGAGCCTCAAAACCTGTAGTGAGGGTGGTCATTGTTTAGAAATGTCTTGGTATGTCAAACAATCTAAAAATATAACATATATTTTGTAAACATAAGTGAGAGAATTTCATAAAAGAAGTAAGAATAACGTAAATTAAAACACATGCTCATAATAGGAAGAAATTCAACCATTTTTGTAAAACATTGACTCAACTCTTGGTGTTACTTTTGAGCTAGATAGTACACCTTACAACTTAGTACCCACAGGCTATATGGGTCAGCAATTAACTCATCGGGTATTCCCCCAATCAATGTTTGCTGCAAGAGCTAGAGTCTCTACTATCTGGTATGAAAAAAGCACATAGCAAGCATACATTCCATATTTTAGGATATCATCAACCCATATCAGCTAAACACCATTTTGGCAATGTGTTATCGAAATTGATGAACCATCCAGCTCTCTTAGTGGAAATTCTTAACCTCTTAAAAACAATGTTCATTATTATAAAAAAATTTTCTCTTATCTGTTAAGGGCATTTCATAACATAGTATCGTCATACCCAGACTTGTAAGTTATATCATATCGTATCATGTATATCTCTCTTTTTCATTCAAAAACATGTTAATGACCACCCAAAAGAGATTAACATCACATGCGAGTTTTTATTTCAAAAGCATATGAAAATTTATGTAGAACACTCCTTTCTAGTCTTTAACACATGGTGGCCAATTATTTCATCAATCATATGGAGTTTCTTCATTAGGACACAAGAGACTCTAGCTTGAGAAGTACCTCTTTGAAAACATTCAAAACAACCATGCATAATAGATAAAGTGGCATTTAAAACTTGAGAAATATAATCACTCATAAATAAAACCCCAACATTAGTTATACCTAAATCTCATGATAAAAAAATGGACTTATAATTCATGCTGTCAAACCCATTTCACAATTCATAACACATTACGACAAAAATTTTATCATGCGAGAGGAGTTTCATAAATTATGTTCTTAAATCACTTTTTCAAACTCATAACATATGTACACATGAACACAACCAAATGCATGGAAAATCTCTTATTAATTTCATAATTTCAACAAACATGGGTTCATGATGCATGCTCTTCAATTGATTTCCAAAACCCTTTTTCATATACATAATTATATATTTTTAAAATTTATTAAAATGATATACTTACTCCCATGAGATTTAGGATAGTCCAACATACCTTGATAATGATGAAAACATAAGGAAATTCTACCCTAGGACCATAGATCCACCTTCTTTAACCCTAGCTTTGGTTTGAAAAAAGGGATTTGACAGAGAGCATTTTTTAGAGTGAAATAATCGATATTATGTCGTGAAAACTGATGGAAATAGGTTAATATATAGTTTAGGGGTTCTTTATAAGTGAAAGGACTTAAATAACCCTCCTCCCAAGTAAACAAAACATTAAATTTCCCAAATTTGAACCATTAATTCAACACAGAGAGAAATCCCTGTGATAAGCTCCGCGCCGCACTACCATCACAGACCTTCATCGGTTTCTCACAAAAATGCACATAACTTTTTTCTTGGGTATTCGATTAATGCAAAATTGGATGTGTTGGAAAGAGGACACATTTATATTTAATTTTTTGGGTCCTGATCCCCAAAATTCCATATATTCCAGAATTTATACACATTCAAAGTTGACTCTTGTAGAATCAAATTCCAAAATTTTATCGATAACGAAAGTTCTTAACTCCACTGCACTCTAAGTGTTTAATATAAACATTCTTTCCCTCAAAAACACTTTTAACACTAGGATGATAATAATGACACCTATTTTTATATATAAACAATTGGGCTCAAGTTTATGCACGTAGAAACAACGGTTTGAATTCTAGCCCAAAAAATGTGGGGTTCTCCCCCTTGGAATCATTCATTCTCAAATGATGGATAGGAATCTTTTGAAGAATTAGAAGTATGGAATTAGAGTTAAAAGTGATATATAAGCTATGGGACCCTATACTCTATATCCCTTTAAGAATATTACTTTACCTTATCGCTATAATCTAACAACCTCAGGTCTCATGTCCAGGAGTACTAACCATATAGCACAGTGGTTTGTGTTTTTC
The DNA here is from genome assembly GCF_002878395.1 of Capsicum annuum. NCBI lineage: Eukaryota > Viridiplantae > Streptophyta > Magnoliopsida > Solanales > Solanaceae > Capsicum > Capsicum annuum. The sequence goes on along the minus strand of NC_061122.1, from coordinate 140,152,368 downwards.
AACAATAATAACACTCAATTTTATATATAATACACCCACTTTATAGATCTCCACTATAAAATCAACAACTTCAATCACTCTAACAAGGATTTTTGCTACATATCCCCTTCCTAATTACTATATATAACGAAAGCTTACATCCTTCTTTCTTCTTTGCCTACAACCTTGTCCTGAGTAGTACACTCAAAATTTAACACAATAAGTGACATATACACCCTTATATATGACATTACTATGCTGCAATAATAACTATCATAGGTCATTGAGGGACTAGAGCGCAAGCATCTCGAACGAGAGTAACTCTTTTCAATTAGAACTTATATTAGTGATCTACTCAAGGTGGGAAATGAGATGTAAGATATGATATAATAGGCATGGATTACTTCATACATCAAATGTCTAGATCATAAATAGAGAGTTGATCGGGCATAAGCATAACACCTCATAAATTCTTAAGACTGGGCACTAATGTGGCATGGAAACACGACACTTTTAATGCTTAAAATCACGAATTTATGCCTAAAATTAGGATATTTTGTTTTATATGATGAAATTTGGTGTGAATTACAGGTAAAATAGGTCTAAAATAGTGTTTGACCAAAAAGAGAAGAAACAGACCTGAAAAAGACAAACTTTAAGCAATATATTAGTCAGTTCTTGAATCATATTCACCCGATATGACTTATATACTGAATTATACTCACAAGAGAACCAAAGGTCAACCTGTAGATCCAAGTATGAGGAAGATACAAATTAATTATCTGAGTTATAAGACAATATATAAGTCGTACAAAGAAGTCGTAACCATAGAAGAACCTAAGCTACTATTCAAAGATTGAAGTATCAAAAGTATATGAGTCAAAAGTCTGAGTACGACTCATATATGGATGTCGTATACAAACCATTGTTCAAGAATTGGAAGGACAAAACTCCCAGGTGGATATGAGTGATGGACATAATTCATACCCTCAGGTACAATTCGTAAGAAGAAGTCATAAGCTAAATAGAAAGTTGAAGCCTTGGGAGATGAGACACTAGAACGGTTATGACAAGGCAGGGTACAACTGTGCGATACCAATATGAGTGACTGACTTAACTTTACCTTTTCTATTTTTATTAGGATTTTTATGTTATTTTGAGATACTATAAATACCCTAGGTCTTATCTTTTATTAGGTTACTCTCTTTTACATATTATTACAATACTTTTACAATTATTCTTGAGATTTTAGGGTTTATTCAATTAAAGACTTTGGAGTTTAATCATCTTATTATTGTGTTATTTATCTTATGTTTTCTTCATTGATAATTATGGTTTTTTCATAAATATGAGCGGCTAATCTCCTTGACTAGGGCTGTGGGAACCCTAGCAGATTAACTATATAGAGGAAGTGTGAAACTCATCTATTCTAGGGTTATGCATATATCTTAATCTTCTTCATGATAATTAATCTCAAGTATCTACAGTAACTTGAGATAGCCTATATTTACATCCATCTCCACAAGGAAGCTTGTGATTGGGAAAAAAAGATTAGGACAATAATTTGGGATTCACCTCCACCTTTTAGTTTTTTCCATCTCATCTAATCACTTGATCCTACCTCGTGATAGTGAATTAAGGTCATAGAAAGGATCAATAAGGAGATACCTTGAGACTTACCCTATAAAGGTTGAAATTTATCGTCACGCTTTCCAGGCGACTGATAATACTTATCTTATAGACTTTGCATATAGAACAATAAAATTATTGGGCTGATCATGGGAAATTTATGGAGTTGAGAAGTTAGGGGGAACACAAACCTAGTGTTCGTCTGATATTGTCTATAACTCAAAAGAACTCAAGAGTTTAGTTACTACCTGTGATTGATATTAAAAATCTCCCCATTTACTTTCCTATACTGCTCACAGAGTACATCTAGTCAAGAAACTGTTCACGTTTTCCTTATTGGATTGACCCCAACCTAGTTGGGTTATTATATTTGTAATCGACCGTATTATACTTCTAATTAGAGTGTAGTTTTGGGCGACATCTTATTTTGGCGCCATTTCCAGGGAGGACTATTTGAGTAGTGAATTGAATTTGTGAAATTTGAGGTTTTTTATTTTTCTATTTTATTTGGCATACGTGGGTGTATGCCAAGTACTAGGGGTAGAGGCAACCCCTTACTCCCTTTTGATCCAGAACTAGATAGAATCCTTCAAACACCAAGAAGGATATTAGGACAAGTCCATGAAGGGGTCCAAGATCCCCCACTATGGATCCAAATGCAGCACTCCTGCATGCTCCATTAGATCCACAAAATATTACAGATTTACAGACACAACAATTATTAGAGTGAGAACATAGAGAATCCAAAGAGGATAGACTTTCTACAGAGGATGAGTTAGCTTAGCAAGGTGGACTAGTCAGGCCTAGACAGATTGTTGATTGTTGAGTTTAGAGAGCCAGAACTCCATTTATTTTGACGTATCAATACTTAGACCCATATGAGGATAATTATTAAGTTCAGGGTTATGTTGATTCTAAGGAGTCTGGAGCTATTGTTCCTCCTGCTTTAGCCCCTAATGTGATGTTTGATATAACTAGTGCTATGATCGTATTGGCAAATTTGAAGGGTGTATTTTTAGGTGCATCTAAGGATAAACAAAACATGCACCTTGCAATTTTTTTTAGGATCTACACATCTTATACTAATCAAGAGGTTAATCAGGAAGCATTGAGATTGAAGTTGTTCCTATTCTCTTTGACAGGTGAAGCATCACTATGGTTGAGAAAACTTCCAAGAGGATCTATTACTACTTGGCATGAGTTAAAGACCTAATTTTTGATAAGATTTTTCCTTCTTGTATGGATGTTACAGTTGAAGAATGAAATTTAAAATTTTAGACAACTACCTACAGAGTCTATGTATGAGGCATGGTTTTGATTCAAGAAAAAGCTGAGTTAGTACCAAATCACATAATTAGAGGATCTAACTTGTTACAAATCTTTGATTGATCATTAAATAATAGTTAGAGAGATATGGTAGATACTATTTTAGGAGGAGCATTTATGAATCTTCATTGAAATGCTATACAGGAAATGCTAGATGATATTGCAAGGACAAATAGGGGATAACATACTCGAGATTTAGAATGTGGTGGTGGTACAAATGCTGTTAGAGCAAGAAATACTTATTGAGCAGTGAATGACATGGTAGCACAAGAGGTTGCATAATTTTGTAGAGATATTGTGTTTCTTCCAAAACAATTTATGTCAATGAATAATGAGAAAGTGAATGCAGTTGCAGAACAGAGGTCTACTTCTAAACCATTTGAGATTGAATCTGAAGAAGAGGCAAAATATCTTGATCATAGGTTGGTAGATTTTTGTGCCCAAGGGCAAGGGAATCAAGGTTTGGACTATTATAATGATATATACAAAGATAGGAGTAGAGAAAGAGATGGTTATTAGAAGCATACAGATGACTATAAGGAGAAGTGTGACACGTATATTCCACCAGGTAGTCGAGATATAGAGTCTAGAATGGAGGAACTTTTGTCTAAGATGGTTAAGGGAAAGAAAGTCAAGAGAACTGCCTAAAGTATATTAAAGCTGATTTTTCAGGATTAAAGCAGAAATTTGAGTCACATACTACAACAATCAAGTAGTTAGAGCAACAATTTGGTTAGATGTCAGCTACAGTAAATAATAGATATCCTGGCACTCTTTCAAGCAATATAGTGGTAAATCCCAAAAACAATAGTCAATGCCATTCCATTACCACTGGGAGTGGTAAGGTTACTATAGACCCTCCTGTACCCATTGTTGATAAGTAGAAGAATGAGGATGAGTTGGTTGATTTTGGGAGCAACACCAAGTAAAATAAAAGAGAAAAGAAGGCTACAGAGCCTGTGTTGAATCCCACTCCAAGACCTCCTCCTTCTTATCAACCAATAATATAAAACTACCATGGAGCTAGTAAGTATCAAAATTTTATATCTATGTTAAAAGAGTTGACTGTCAACATACTACTTGTAGAGGAATTGGAACAGATGCCAGGATATGCAAAATTCATGAAGAATTTAATCACCAAGAAGATGTCAGTCAGTTATGAGTCAGTTGACAATGTTCATCATTAGAGTGCTATAGTTACTGTATCTATGGTAGAGAAGAAATATGATCTTGTCACTGTCATAATACCTTGTATTATTTGGTCTTTTAACTTTACTTGAGCATTATGTGACTTGGGGGCTAGGATCAAATTCATGCCTTTTGCTTTATTCAAGTAGTTGGGGTTGGGATCTCCCAAACCAACTATCATATAACTAGTGATAGATGATGGAATAGTAAAGAAGCTTGTTGGTATCCTTTATGACATTTTGGTAAAAATGTCTTCTTTTATATTTCTTGCTAATTTTGTTATCTTAGATTGTGAAATGGACTTTTGGGTCCTAACTATTTTGGGAAGACCATTTTTAGCTACTGGTAGGATATTTATTGATCTGAAAAAAGGACATCTGATGTTTCGACTCAATGATGAACATGTGACATTCAATGTATGCAAATCTATGAAGTAGCCTAACAAATTAATAGTGGTATCTGTTTTTCATGTATTTGATGAGGATACAAATTAATTCCATGATGTTGATATAGTTACTCTATGGGATAATAGTTCTGATACGGTTGTTCCTATTGAAGGGAGACTAGGTGTCGAAGCACTAGGTGGTGTCTCCACTGAACCTTAACTATATTAATCTTCATAGTACGCAATTGACTTGTATCACTAGCCAAAAAAAGCACGGTCTCATCCAAAAAGGTCAAATGCTCATCCAACTGGATTGAGTACCATCTAAGCACATGAGACGGATCAGTAATATACCATAACAATATGGAGACATAGAAAACTAAATGAACAATAATAAAATCTAGAGGTAAAACTATCTCATGAACTACTTCACCAACTGGCCGGAGAATCTCAAAGGGTCCAACATATCTCAGACTGAGCTTACCATTCCTCACAAACCTCATCACACCCTTCATGGGAACTATAGGAGAAAACATGGTCATCATCTACAAATCTCAAGGCATGAAGCCTATGTTCTTCATAAGCCTTGCTCTTAACCTATCCTGAATCACCCCAACTCCATCCAACGAATCCAAAAGCATATCAATACCATGGGGCCTAACCTTAAAAATCTCAAACCATCCAACCAGAGAATAACCTCTCCTACCATACAAAGCATAAAAAAAAACCATTACTACAACAACAATAACAACATACCATGTGTATTCCCACAAAGTGGGGTTTGGAGAGGGTAAGATTTATACAGTCCATACCACTACCTCTAAAGAAGTAGAGAGGTTATTTCCATTAAACCCTCAGCTAAAAAAAAAGAAACAACACCATACTCTAATAATAGATATTGTATATGCAAACTCTACCAAGGCTAAGTGATTCTCCTACTTTCCTTTAAAATACATTACACGGGCTCAGAGCATGTCTTTGAGAACTTGAATAGTTTGCTTGCACTATCTATTGATCTATAGATAAAAAGTTGTTCTAAAAGCTGACTAAGTAATCAACTCCTCCTAAATGGCTCTAAAAATTTTAGAAGTGAACATAGAACCACGAGATGAAATAATATGAATTGGCACACCATGCAGAAAAACTATCTAACAAATGTAGACATGGGCAAATCTTTCAATACTAAAAATTGACCAAATCAGAATAACATGTGTTGACTTAGTAAAACTATCCACAATGACCCATATACATTCAAAACCATGGGAATAGCGAGGAATATTTCTAACAAAATTCATGGTACTCAATTCCCATTTTTTTTGAGAATAGGTAACCTCTGAATCAAACCACTTGGTCACCTGTGCTCGTCCTTTACCTACTGACAACAAAGGCAATGAGCTATGAAGTCTTCCATATCTCTCTTCATATCAATCCACCAATAATATTGTATCAACTCTCTATACATCTTGGATATGTTAGGTGAATAGAATATCTGGAGCTGTGAGACTCATGCAAGATCAACTTAATCAAATCATTAAGCCGAGGAACACAAATGTGACCATTAACCTAAGGATACCCTCAGAATCAATGGTGTGCCTCTCGAACCCACCACTCAGACCATATCCTAGCCTACTATCCTCATACTAACGATCATAAATATGCTAAAATAGTAAGGACATCACCTTCACACTAGCCAAAATCCTCCTAGGATGATACAATCCAAATAGCCTTTAGATTATTAGAGAGGATGCTTCTGGTTTAAGAGATACTTAATTTCTTATTATTGTCTATCAAAAGGTATCCATTATATGATTATGATGATCAGGGAGTTTCAAGGGATGTTAGAGAGAACAAGAGAAGCTAATACAAGTCTAGAAAGACCTCGAAACACAACATGCACCCCACATGCTTTAGAGGTGTGACCAACTATCTATAAAACTTCTAAAGTGGGTTAAAATAGTAACCTATGTGCTCCATGTGCACCCTATATGCTTTAGAATTTATCAAGCAGATGCTTAGTGGGCTTCTATGCCTTGTCTTCCCCTAATTGGTATATATTGGGCCCATAAGATGTAATAATTATGCCTAGAATATAGCATTAGACATTTTATTTTCTTATACTTTGACAAATTATAAATGATTATTCCTTTGTGAGTGAGTGGCAAGTTTGGATTAGCTTATGGCAAGCGTGGAATCACTTGTGTTGATATTAAATTTAGAAATGTGGGTTTCTCGAGGATCCAATTCCCTTGAGTTCTAAGTATAATTTATTTATTGATTTGATATTGAATAGAGGATTAAGGGTTTTATATACCATTTAATTGCTACCATTCCCTTCTTGTGTTTATCTTATAACTTTATCTATCAATCTTTATCTTTGTTTTCTTCATTTCTTAACTTAGTTTCAATTTTGTATTTTGTTTCCATAGAATTTGTTATTATATATGATCATTATTTTGTTCATACAACGATCATCTTATGTTTTTTATCTTGAAAATTAAAAAAAAAAAACAAAGTTCCAAAATAAAAAATCCCCAAAAAAATTTACTATTCACGTTTTTGTCCATAGGTGAAATTTTGAGTTTTTGATTTTGTATTTTTATTCTATTTCGAGTGTAAGACTTGCGTTCTATAACACTATTGGAGTCTACGTTTCAAATTTGTGCTTAATTAGAGTCTTATTGACTGAGCTATCTTTGTTGAAAGCTTAGACATAAAAAGAAGTTATATTGGCTGAAAAATCTCAAAAATTTATGAAGCATTTAAGCTAAATGATATCTGGAATTATTTTAGAAAGTTAAAATGTTCCTATGTTCAAAATTTCAACTCATTTTGATCTTCGGAGAAGAAGCTAGGAAAATTTGTGTTCTTGGAGAAGCTTACAATCTTCAAGTTGAATTTTTCATAAAATTACTTGCTTGATTGAAAATAACAAAGTAAAAAGAGTGAAAAGTATTTTTAAAAAATCATCTAAGAATATTCCAAATATATTCTAAGAGAAAGTAACAAAAGGAGAACCATTGGAGGGCAAAATCGCCCATTCACCTAGGAGGGGCAACAAACTTTCTTTGCAATTGCTCCCTAGGTGCATTGCAAGTGAACCAGACCTGCTCACATAGGTCAAATCAGTAGAGAGATAAGCCCCTACTTCCAAGGTGCTCCACACTCTCTGGATTATGTCCCAACACATCCCCAACGCAAATCAAGCTTTGTTCAACGCAAATCAAGCTTCCCAACACACTTAAAGGTTTCCGATAGAATTTTGCTCAAGGTTTGATTCCTAAGTTTCATATTTTTGATTCCTAAACTCTTTTATTGATTCTTATACTACTCATCAACTAGTAATTCATCTACTAGGTTGATTGATTAGTTCTTGATTTCTATTTCTTTCATCGTCCAATTTCTTTCAAGCTTGTTTTTTCGCTTTTTTGTGATTTCTTAATTCAAGTCCTTAAGTAATTTTTATTTTTTGGAGTCTTTCAAATACAAATCCATTCTGAACTCAAGCCATAATTGATACTAAGCATTCTCATTGGAGTATAAATAATCCATCAACAGTTTTGATTCCTATCAAGAGGCAACACAAAGGTGCGCACTTTGAGAGGTTATGAGGTTGATTTCCTAACATTATCTTATTTGTTGTTTTTGTTTTGCATATTAGGTACCATGGATGACAACACCTTAATTCTATCTTAGAGGCCCTAAAAGCTCTGAACTATAAGATAGATAACATGTGTGGGAGGATTGACAACATGATAGATCGTCTAAATTATTGTAACTCCAACCTTCAAGATCCCTTAAATTGAGATGCTCCAAATGAACTTCAAGGTAACCAAGCTAACTATTACTCCTTTCATAAATGTGAATGATCATTGTGAGGCTAGTAGCCAACTAAGTGTGATGGATAACTTACCTTTAGATAAGCCTAATGTCTCTTTACTTCGTGATTATGATGTACAACTTGAGAGAGTGGGTACAATAGTTAATTCTATTGATGACCAAATTGACTATTCTAGTAAGATTTATTTGTGTCCACATATTGTTGAAGCCCTTATAATGAGTGATAGTACATTGTCTTGTGGAAATTATGTGGGCCAACTTCTATATGAAACTAGTCCATTACTTGCGGATGTTTGTGATGTGGTTAATGAACCTAAAGTGAGTGATGATGTTTAAAATATTGGTCAATCGGATAGGAGTAACCCTTTATTTTCCTTTAAAGATGATTATGGTAGTGTAAAGGGTATAACTTCGGTACTTTTTAAGGAAGAGGAGTGTTGCTTAAATGTAAGTATATGGAGACTCTGCCCATTTGACTTTGGTGACCATGTTTAATATAGAGGCTCTTATTCAACCCACTTGGTGATACGTAAAGATGTCAATCAAACCATGGTTAAGGTTGTTTAAACTCATCCCTACGGCTGAGAGTGCTTCTTGAAGATTTCTAATCTACTTGAGAAACCAATGTTGTGCAAGGGAAGGATCTCTAACAAAGATGAGTACTGTGCTTACTGGTATATAACCTATGTGAGCCTTCAAGAGCGATTTATTGATTACCGTAGTTCCTTTATCCTTTCCCATTGTCCAAATCTCTTGAATAGACATGTAGCTTCTATAGTATAGGGTTACACACCATGGATTGGTCGTTTTTATACTTGATTATATCGTAAGTGTGGGAAACCTTGGCATGATGATATTTTTATTTTATTTAGGTTGTTTGGCAATCTTGTTAATGGAAGTAACATAGGAGAATTTCTTGATAGTTATCATAGCCAACTCCTTTTCACTTTAAATGTTTACTTCTTTTCCTCTGTTTTGAAAGATGTTTGGTTATATCTGAAATGGGTGTTTCCTTTGAATAAATGATTTGATTTTAACCCTTGGACTAATCCTCATGCCTTAAGGAAATATTGGTTGTATGTTCTTCTCTTATGTACAAAGATTGTAGATTCGGGGATGAATCTTCTTCAATAAGGAGACGATGATACAATCCAAATGGCCTTCAGATCATTAGAGAGGATGTCTATGGGTCAAGACACACTTGATAAATTCTTGTTGGTAATCAAAAGGTGTCCATTCAATGATTATGATGATCAAGGACGTTTAAGGGACGTTAGAGAGGCCAAGGGAAGGCCAAACGAGGCTAGAAAGATCCTAAAAGATGACGTGCTCCCCACATGCTTTTGAGGTGTTGCCAACCAGCTACAGAACCACTTGAGTAGGTAAAAACAATCCACTATACGCACCATGTGTTCCCCATATGTTTATAGTTTCTCACATGGATGATTAGTTGGCTTCTATACCTTGTATTCTCCAAATGGGTCTCTTTTGGGCCTACAAGATGTAATAATTAACCCTAGACTATAACTAGGGCCTTAGAAATTTTGTTTTGTTAGACTTTGATAAATTATTAATTACTCCTTTGTGAGTGAGTGGTTAGCTTTGATTAGCTTGTGGCAAGCGTGAAATTGCTTGTGTTTATCTATCATTTAGAAATATGAGATTCTCGGGAATCCAATTCCCTTGAAGTCTATGTAAGATTTATTTGGTTGATTGGATATTTAATAGAGGATTAAAGGTTTGATATACCATTTGTTAGCTATCCATTCTCTTCTTATGCAAGACAAGCTACCCGTACTCATTGCCTTGAGACTCAAGGCATCAGCTAACATATTTTCCTTATCCAGATGGCACTAGATGCAAATATCATAGTCCTTAATCAACTACATCCATCTATAATGTCGAGCATTAAGATCTGTCTGAGTCATAAGATGTTTAAGACTACTATGATCAGTGAAAATCTCACAATGTACACATTACAAATAATGCCTCTAAATATTAAGCATGAAAACTACCGCCATCATGCACCTTAAGATTTCTAGAAGCATAAGAAATAACATGATCCTGCTGCATCAACACCTATCTGGACCAATGCTAAAATAACCACTAAACACAGTGAATATCTCATCCTAAATAGAAAGAGATAACATAGGAGTTGAAGTAGGGAAGTCCTTGATCTAACCAATGCTCGACTCTTAATCCTTGGACCATCAGAAAACAACCTCATTTTGAGTCAATCTGGTCATAAGGGCTTAAATGGTAGCAAAATCCTCGACAAAGCGTCTACAATAACCGACCAAAAAAATAAAGCTATGAACTTCAGTTGGAGACGTTGGTCTAGTCCAATCACGAATGACCTCAATCATGGGTAAGTCTACCATAATACAATCCTTAGACACCACATGTCTAAAGAATGTCATAGACTCAAGCAAAAGCTCACACTTGGCGAACTTGGCAAAAAGCAAATGGTCTCTTAATGTTTGGAGCACGATCCTTAAATGTTGTACATGCTCCTCACTACTCCATGAATCAACGAGAATGTCATCGATAAACACAATCATGATTGAATCTAAATAAGGCCTAAATACACAGTTCAGAAAATCCATAAATGTGGCTGGGGTATTAGTCAACCCAAAAGACATCACTAGGAATTTATAATGACCATAATAGGTCCTAAAAGCTGTCTTAAAGATATTGTAAGCCCGAATCATCAACTGATGGTAACCAGACCTCAATTCAATCTTAGAGAACACCGCTTCTCCTTAAAGCTAGTCAAACAAATCATAAATATGAGGCATAGGATAAAAGTTCTTCACTGCCACCGTATTAAGCTGCTTATAATCAATGCACATTCATAGAGAACAATCTTTCTTCTTCAATAACAATACAAGAGCATCCCACGGAGATACGTTTGCCTAATAAAACCCTTGCTAAGAAAACCTTAAAGATAAAAATTTAACTCCTTAAGCTCGGTAGGAGCCATACGATAAGGTTCCATAAAAATAGGTCAGCTGCTAGGCTCAAAGTCAAAGGCTATCTCAATCTCATAAACAAGGGGAATAGGTCTATAGAGAACACATCAGAAAAATTAACAAACAACAAGAATAGAATCAAGGATGGACTCTCTACACTAGTATCATAAATATAAGCAAGATAAGATTCACAACCCATCAAAATAAGTCTACTAGAATACATAGAAGAGATAAACCCTCTTGACTCATGACTAATAGCTTCCTACCACACGATTGGGGGTATGCAAGGTAACAGACTTGGCAAAAAATCCAAGACAGCATGATGGTGGGATAACTAGTCCATGCAAGGAATAACATCAGAATCCTCTATATCCAGAATAATAACATCAACATAAGTATCAACAT